>NW_015506306.1:297918-321418 GCF_001515645.1 Sinocyclocheilus grahami | reverse complement strand
TTCATTTTCCAGCAGGATTTGGCACCTGCCCACACTGCCAAAAGCACCAAAAGTTGGTTAAATGACCATGGTGTTGGTGTGCTTGACTGGCCAGCAAACTCACCAAACCTGAACTCCATAGAGAATCTATGGGGTATTTTCAAGAGGAAAATGAGAAACGAATCTTCAAAGACATCGTTTTGAAAGGACTTGTTGTCTGCAGTCTGAGTTAGAGAAGAGAGAACTGCAGAGATCACGTGAGGAGAGACTGGGAGGCTGGATTGGGGGATGGAGAACTGGTGCTGTCAGCCAGATGGGACTAATTGTTATTGTGTGCTGCAGGGGTTGCAGTGTGTGCAGCCTCAATCTATTTGTGAGCAGCACTACAAGATGATTTCAACTGTAAGTCTCGTGTTTCCCCTGAAACATTGTCTGTCAGAATGCCTCTCCTTATATGAACAAACTGGGATGAGATGATAAAAATGAGATCGAGAGAAGTATAGAAGTGAAAGAAAGAGGACAGAAAAGGACGGAAGGCTATGAAGGGGGTTAAAGTACAATAGCAAAGGAAAGGAAAATGTGTCAAAGTATTAAAAGAAAAAAAGAAATGGCAAGAAATGGTAAGCTTTTTAGATGCATCTTTTTGTCCTTGAAGCAAATTTGTGATAATAGCTCACAGTGTGTGTGTAATTAAGGGAAACTGGTCATGCCTGCCAGGAAAAGTAAGACTGCACTGGTTTCATAGCCGGTGATACACTACAGTTAAACTCAGACAATTTACCATTTAAATAAACTGCCACAAATGCTACTGTTTGTCAGACCTAAATGATCATATCAAAGTTAATCATAACATTAACCATTGTGGCGTAACTGCAAAGTATTTTAAAATAGGATTTTTTAAAAGATTTTTGATGCCAAGGACCCCTAAAAGTGCTTATTCTCTTGCAAGAGACCACCTTTCTAAAATATAAAGTTAGCTATTTATTTTTATGTATTTTAAGACATATATCGTCAGAAACAACATGCTTCTACAGACAAAATGTTCTTTGCAAAATTCTTTTTTTGTGTGTGTGTGTGTTCTTACAGTACTGAAGCTAAGGCAAAATTTTAAATATCATGTTGAAAAATACGGACTTAATATTTTTTAAACCCAGTATTACAGTAAAGTAAATGTAATTGTAAATCAGAATAAATTTATTTGCAATGTATTGTTTCAGAGCTGTTGACAGCTTTTAACTTTGGCTGTCCTAAAAATATATTTTCGTGTTTAAACATTTAGTAAAATCTTGGTTGTGGCATGTCAGTTTGAATAAGCCACATCTGATACTGTGGGCATCACCAACCACCACAACCCATCTCTCATTCTATCAATCAATCTACCTTTCTCTTGTGCTGTTTTTCTTTCTCACTTTCTCATCTGTCACGTGATCTACACAAACTTCATCTTGATAAAACACACAATGCAGTGTCTTGTTAGGGGCTTGTGATTAGAAAGTGTTCCACGTGTACTGTAAACACGACATTGCTTTTTGTTTTCGAAAAAATAAATATAAAAATTATATTATATTTAAAAAAATGGTCTAACCCATTTTTTGTTCTTGATTTTGTAGAGCTGTAGAAACATTAGTTGCCATGGGGACCAGGGGGGCCTGGTGTCGTTGCAGACATCCTGGCACCCAGTTTATTGGGTGAGGGGACTGTGACGATTTGTTAATCTAATGAAAAATTGTGTGTTTGATTGGTCCAGACGCTACATTATTTACAATTATATCAATGCCAGAGCATTAAACTGATTTTGTGCATAATATGTTTCTCTGTTGCTAATATGACAGGAATAATCTAACCTGGATTCATTGCACAATGACAGGGAATAGCACAGTGCAGCTGAGTGCCAGATGTGGATGATAAAAGAATGGGAAGTATATGCAGGAAATATTTAGGATTTTTAACCTGCTCTTGGCATTATACTTTTGCTGTAGTGATTATATAAAGCAACATTGATGTAGGATTTTGTCTTGTTTTCACTGAGTATGTGTGTTGCTGTGATTATGCTGAAGGTAAGATTTCATCTTAATCCTTTAAATTAAATATAGCATGTGTGTAAATGTAGCATCAGATATTGGTCATGTAATCGAAAGAAAACATAAATCTGTACATGCAAACATTTTTCCAGCTTCTCAACGTGTCCAAATTTCATTCACCTTAAGTGGCCTATACCCTGGCAGCAGTCCAGACAGAGTCCTCTATGGCATATATATTCTCAGCAGTGACTCATTCTGGTGTTTTGAGCCTCCCGGAGGAAGCTCTCTTTCTCTCTCCGTAATTCCTCAAGCTGAAATACTGAGAAGAACCTCACAATGCTGCTTTGTCCTTCAAAAACACTGAAGTCATAGTTTCCCAGGCTGCTGCCCCCTAGAACTGAAGAACTGAGAGGAGGGGCGCAGAGCTTGGTAAATTGCTTGCTAAATTTTTTTGCCATGAACAAAAGGGTACAATACATTCTTGTGCTTCTGTAGGGATCTTCATTACCCCAATATAGCTGATGATGTTCTATAAAATGTTCCCCAGCCTCCTTCACTTTGATAAATGAGAAAATTAAGGATTGTTTCCCTTTGAGCATGAATCTGAATTGAATTGGCACCAACCTGTTTGTCTGTCTGTGTTCTATCTATCTATCTATCTATCTATCTATCTATCTATCTATCTATCTATCTATCTATCTATCTATCTATCTATCTATCTATCTATCTATCTATCTATCTATCTATCTATCTATCTATCTATCATTCTATCGTTCTATCTATCATTCTATCTATCATTCTATCTAACATTTGTTCATTCTGTACCTCTCGTTCAGTCTACCTGTCTGTTTGTTGTTTTAGCTATATATCTGATGTTTGTTCTGTCTATCATTCTAGTTATCTAGCTATTATTTGTTGTATCTGTCTGTCTGTCGGCCTGTCTATTGTCTTTCTGTCTATTCTATCTATCATTTGTTATATCATTCATTCTATCTATCGTTCGTTCAATTTGTCAATTTCGTCTGTCATTCTAGTTATCTATCAATCTATTGTTCATTCTATCTATCTATCTATTTACTGTAGATAGATAGCCATTATTTGCCTTCATACTTCAAAAAACAAAAATGTGACCAAATGTATCGTGGCATTGATTATGAATCATTCAAAAATCAATAAGTCCACATGAAAGCTGGATATTGATATCATAAAAATGATGTTTTCACATCAGAAATGTAATCCTCTCACTCCTCTTTATGCATATCCCATTATAAATTCCTGATGTAAGCTTGTGAAAGTGCACTTTGAAAAGGTCAAGTGTCTTTTATTTTAAACACTGCTCAAGAAGCTCATGTTGGTTGGCTACAGAAACACTAAACGTTGTTTGCTTGTGTGGAATAGATCAGTGACAATATTAATGCTATGGTGGTGACATGCACAACCCACGTTCATAAATATAACACTGAGTAATGCAGCTATTTCTGAAAGAAATATGAAATGAGGTGAGATATATGCTTTATGCATTTTCTCACCATGTATTTTAATGAGAATGCTATGTGAATGTATAGCTATTGATTTTGTCATTGAATTCTAATCTCACATTTAAACACTCTTATAGTGTTTTGCAGTGTCACTCAGACCACAATCCATCTCACTAAGAGCTTTTCTCCTGCACTGCAAGATTGCAGATAAAATGGCATGATGACAGAGCTATGATGTGGGTCTCTGTGACTGCAGGTTTAAACACCTCGCTGACAGGAAGTGTCAGGCCACCGTCTTAGTTCTCAGAACATCAAATCTTTGAACATCTCTGACACCTGAATGAACAGATCTTGTGTCACATGCTCATTTTTTGGACATCCTGAATTCATTTTGAACACTCCAGGTTTTAGATCAAATCAGATACTTCCAAACACATTTTTAACACATCTTGCCATATTATGGAAATCAAACTAATTATGAATCACCCACAGAATAAAAAAACAAAAACAAAACAAAACTTGAGTCTGAATTGAACATCTGTGCTGTTTCTTATTTCTTATTTATAACAAGATCACATGCAACCATCAGATATCCATGCTTCGTTTTAGACCTTACAATGTCCTTATGAACTGCAGGTTTGGAATGAACAGAGTGCTACATGGTTTAGCAATTAATGAGCCTCCATTCCCAGTTTTCCAGCTAACTACCAACCTTTCAACCATCTCCCTGACTAAACTGAGAAATGCAATGATATGTAGTGACCTAGAGACTGACTATAGTATCTTTTTCTTTCACTCACTTTCTAGCTATTTCAAGGTTTTTATCTATTGCATGCATTTCACCCTCATGTTGCATAAAGCCCTTATTTGTGTATTTTTTATATGATGCATTTTGATTAATCAGTTGAAGAATTCAAAGGACAGAATGACATTTATGAATGGCATCGTCCAGTGCCTGTTTCCTGTGGCTGTGGTCACATTTGGTCTCTATGTGCCCTCTACAAGTTATGAATTAAAAGTCATATTAATATTGCCAATGCAATTTATCCCCCAACTAACTTTATAAAATACAGTTAGCAGGAATTTTTTCAAAATAAACACCAACAGTGTTCCTCATTCTTAAAACTCAAATCAGTAGGCCTATTTCATGTCCATATTTGAAGAGTTCAGATGCAAAAGCCTCTAAGTACGTCTGACGGTTTTTTTTTAAATGAGCATTTCTTTCTGGCTACTATGTATAGGTTTCTATGTAAGTACCGGTACTTCTGAATGGGTTGAGGCTGGGATTTAGCGCATTTGAAGTGAAAGTACTTGATGAACATATACTATGTGTGGAGAGCATTCACTCAGTATTGCTATCTCATTTTGGACCAAGATGGCTTTTAGAGGCTTTTGCATAGGAACTCTTCATTTTTATTTATTTGCTGTGTAGTAGGGTGTACAGTCTGCTGGTCATTACTGCAAAGTAAACCTCCTTCAGGGTTATACAAGATCACTTCGATCACCCTGCCATGGTTTATTTTGCAATAATGACATTTGTGGCAGTGATGCAATTATTGCCTATACTAAGAGGTAATAGTATCAAGTGTTGGTCTGGGTCCTCAATGCCTTATCTTAATCTATTGTGTATAACTTCATATTTTAGTTAATAGCTATGAGAAATGGGACACAGAACAAACACATTGATACCTCTAAGGTAAATGATACCTTGAGCTAAACACATTGGCTTTAGAGAATGGAAGTGTAAACGAAACGCCCTGTGTGAGAGAGTGTGTGTTTGTGTGTGGGCCCTGGGAGGGGTGCATATGGAACGGATTGGATTGGTTGGGGGACTGAATTCGACAATAGGAGGAGTCTCATACGATGCTCGGGCGCTATTCTGTTCTTTGCTTTGCCGCTGAGATTGTAATGCAACGGAGCCCAATCGAGCTCAGATTATGCCATCTCAACTCTTCCTTCCAGAGCATGCGGACCTGAGGACCACATAAACGGCATGGGCACAGACGCAACGCCGCACCACTCACACCGAAACCTCTTGTAGGCAGGAATTGTATTTTCTTCAGTCACTTCTGATGGCAGATCTTGAACAAGAAGGAGCAGCTTCTCCCCAAGCCCAGCAGCTCTTCTGAACGCGAGGGATCGGATCTGAGAAAGCGCAGGTGTGCCCGGGGTGCTTACAGTGGACCTTGTGCTTCTATCTAAAGGGGATAGTATCAGGATTACCAGCAGATGTAAACTGAAGGACACTTCTGATAGGTACTGGTGAGGAAGAAGGGGGGAAAGCTGCAAACTGAGAATCGGGAGCTTGCGCGCAAGGCTCAACACATCACTGGATTCTACATTTATACCTCAAGAAAAATGTCATCTCAGACGAAGATTAAGAAGGACAAGGAGATCATAGCGGAGTATGAAACGCAAGTGAAAGGTATGCATGCTTGCCTGTTACGAATCGATCCGAGGAGTTTAGATGAACATCATTTCACTTGGCCTGCAGCGAGATACTTGGATGTTTGATCCGATTCATAACCTGCTTCTCTAAATAAACAAAGATGACTTGTTTAAGCCGTAATAACATTTATTCTTTAAAATTTGCAGCGATTTTTATGCTCCTAGCACTCATCCATTTAACTAGTATATATTAAACCAGTAGGCTACTTAGGGTATTCATTAGATGCTAGTAGCCACACTCTGTTAGGTTAATTAGTACTTTTTCATTACTAGTATTCTTTAGCTACTAGCCGTCACTATCCCAACAGTGACATGTTACTAGTCCATTACTGGTGACATATTTTTGCATCTTTGGCTCTGACATCAACTATTCACTTCCATCTAATACTGTATGTTTTTCCAGTTGTTGTCAGTCGTGCTAGTAACTATTCTTTTAGTATTAGTGTATTGGGTATTTCTTAATTATCCCAGTAGTTAGTAGTATTGACTTTACATGACATACTAGCACTTGTTAGACACTAATGTGAATTTCATTTATTACTAGTAACAGTTTTGATTTTACTATAACGTAGCCATTCTGACTAGTCATTACACACTTAATGAGACGACTAGTGAGATATGAAATGTTACTAGTAGCAATAGGCATAGATACTAGTATCTCATAAACAGGACAGCAATAAAGTCCATGTAATGGTTTGGCATTTGTGCATCAAGACCTGATTGCGTCTCATTCTGGCTTCCTTCTTGCTGCCTTTTTTACCCCGATGTTTGACTTTGTGTTTGTTTGTCTGAGTTGCATTGTGCAATAGTTGGGTGTGGGATGTCCTTGCTGCTTTGTAGCCATCTGTCCCTTCCTCATGTCAAAAATGTGTCCAACAATAACAACATTAGTAACTTTGATTCTGTTGACACGGGGTGTTGTGCAGCACAGGAATGGTTTGATATATTCAAATGTGTTTTATTGCAATGACTCGTGCGCCATTGCACACACATTCCTGCTATTAATGGTCTGCACATTAAGTGTTTGTGCACACATTGTGTTTTGGTGGAAACAAGAAGCTTGGGTGAGGGTTTTTGTTGCTGGGTAGAATGATGTATTGTAGTGTCATGCTCTCTGCACAGATGGGTGGAACTTCAAGGAGACCAGCGAGCTTGGTTAATTCTTCTCCTTTGTTTACAGTGTACTAGACCTTTTTGGCAGATCTTGCATTGAAGGGAAAACAAAGATCTGTGTATGTAAATAAGTATTCTAGTGATCAAGTGAGTATGTCTAGATGGTGATCTGTTGTTGTGAACAAGATGCACAGATGTTATATATTGTTCCCCCCGTTTACAGGATACTTTCCCCCTCAATAGACTTGAATGACAGTTGGTGTTTGACTAAATGTGTTAATTCACAAAGCGTTTTAACAGCTTTAGTGTCTGTAGTGTATATTTGTTGTTTGTCAGACTGAGTTTGTCTGTCAAGGTTTAGAAACTAACTAGGTTTAGTCTGAAAGGGCGTTGCAGAAGCAGTTCATTGATTGGCTACTCAATAATGACGGTGAAGGTTCAAAGGATTCTGGTCATTGAAATGAAAGGCTGGATTATTTGTAAACCCAATAGAAAGGGTGAATAATAACTGAGAATAGTCATTAATTATTAACTGTTAATAGTACAAACACTTAACCAGTTGCATCCATTTAAAATGAGCTTATGCAGCAGAGCAGGGTTTGGTAATTTCTCCCAGTTAGCCTTATTAATATTCAACATTTAAAACGGGCTGTCCTGAATTTCAGGGATTAAGTGTAATGTGATGCACACTGAATCTGCAGTGGGATTTACAAAGTCTGTTCCTCTACTCGAGGAACCCTTCACACTAAACATCTCTGATGTGATTCTCGCTTGAGTTGCTTTTGTTAAAAGAGTCTTGCCCCTCAGTGTTTTGAGAAGACCACATGGCTCTGAAGCATAGAGGGGCCCGTTCCATACTTTGGATTTACATAAATGTTGTGATCTGTAACACTGCCACTCTCTTCAACAAATGCTATTAACATAAAAATGTGGACCAGCCCTTCCCCCATCTGTAATGAAATGGTACCAAAGAATTTAGAAAATGTCAGAATATGTATAAATCCAGCTGGACTTGCTAACATTAGTTGTAGTAATATATTTTAATTTAATAGTAATGACGATGATAATAATAATAATGCTAATGATATTATTTATTAAATTATATATATATATATATATATATATATAATTTAATAAATAATTTGTTACATTTTAAATATTTTTAAATATATTATAATGTATTTTATAATAATACATTATTATTATTATTATTTTCCATGATGCTTCATTTTATAGATTTTTATCTTCAATCATTAGCCTTTTGAGCAGCAAACTACGAATGACACCGAGTGGTTTGCTAATGCCAGATGGACTCCCATGACGATGACACAGACCCATGTTAGCTAGTGGTGACCATTTGATTTCCTTTCACCACAGCAATTTACCATAGCAGATGGAATGGATACAAACAAAAACAATATAATCTTGATGTGGTCAAAATCATCTAGCTCATGTTATATTGATGCATTTGTTTGTAACAATCACTAAAGTGTTTGGTGCAAATGACTCTCAGATGTACATTTCCATATATCAACTTTAAAATCACAAATTTTCATAAAACTAAATGTGAAACAAAAGTGACATATTTAGATTTTGCTATCTGTCAACAGCTCTGGAGCCATTAACACAAACTGCTCTACTGTCTGACACCTCTCCATTGATGTAAATCCTAGCGAATGGTAGTGAAGTAAAATATGTTAAGTGGAGATTCAGAGACGTGAGCTGATGAAGGGCCGCATATGTAATCATCACAGAACATTTCACCTACATAATGTACGAGTACGAAAAGGTGGTTGGAAACAGCTAAGCAACTTTTAAAATTATTGTGAATAATTGAAGTCACAATTAATTATGTAAGAATGAAGATTGAAGAGATGAAGAGTAAAGCTAAATCAAATACAAAAAGAGAATGAGTAAAAAAGAAAGAGGCGGAGTTGAGAGATGAGTAGTTTAAGCGTTGTTGGAGAATCTTTTGAAAGATTACTACGTTACTCCAGTCTTCAGTCTCACATGATCCTTCAGAAATCATTCTAATAATAATTAAGCAACAAATCAGCATATTAGAATGATTGCATATTAGTAATGGATGTTGAAAATGCAGCTTTGCCATCACAGGAATAAATTGCATTAAAAAAAATATTCAAAATAGTTATTTTAATTGTATAATTTTCCAATTTTGATTATTTAATTTTATTCAACCAGATTAGTGAATAAGACTGAAATTTATCACATGAGAGTGAGTAAATTATAACAGAATTTTCATTTTTTGCAACTAACCTTTTAAGGGAAACTTTTAAACTTATATAACCCCAGGGGCCACAAATACTAATGACTCACTTTAGTTTTTTTTTCATGATGTCATATTAGTAATGATATTCAGTCCAATTATAGTCTTCATCGGTGCATACAGTCAAATCACCATGTGAATAACCTGCAGTAATCACCAAATCATCCTGATAACTTCCGTCTCTAGCGTATGAATCCAGGCAGGTAGCGATAACTCACGGTGTGACAGAAGTGATTTAAAAAAGCATTTCATTACGAGCTTTCTGATATGGCCCTAAAGAGACCTATCCATCGCAAACCAATCACTGCGCAAAAAACTAGCATAATATGCATGCTGGTGAAATACCCTGTTAAGATGATAAACAATCCCTATATAAGCAGCTGAGAGTAAATTAGCATAAAACCGCCCACTCCCTGCTCATGCATGCTTTCCACGTGGAACCTTGCTTAATTAAACAGAAGCATTGCTCCTCTGACACATGCACATGCAAATTGCATAATTAATGTTTTGAAATTCGCAGGAGCCTTTCAAGCTGTCAAGATGAGTACAGAAGAGGGTCAAATGCAAATACACTAAATGTTCTATTTACATCAGTGAAACACACAAAGAGATCATATGACAGAATGTCTGAGATTCTAGGCTGTTCTTGGAAAGTGGATGGTGATTTGTAATTCTAAGCCCCAAAATGAACAAAAAGCAGTGAAAAAACATCAGGAAAATAGTCAATAGGAGCCACACACTGTAATTCAAGTCTTCCGAAGCCATATAAGAGATTTCTGTGTTTGGTGAAAATCTTTTATCCTAAAATCACATTTGTGTTTGCAGACATTGGTGCCTTGAGATGATTCACGCTTCAAGTGCTATTGGTTCTCATGTGTCTGGTGACCACAAAGAACCAATATGCACAAGCTCCTTTTGGAACAAGTCTATTTTGTTGTATGGAAAAAGAGCAGCTTGGAAATTTTGCTAAATGTTTACGTTTCTATAAAATACATAGAAAAGAAAATCATACTGATTTTCCATTTTTTACTATTTTGCTCCTTAGAAGATTTACTTTGGGTGATTTATAAACCAGAAATATAACATTAGTAATAAGTGTTTGAAAATTTTATAATAATTGTAAATATACAGTAGTATATTGCAAATTTTTCATGTTTTAACGCAGCACAATTTTTTTGTAATGCTGGAGCCAGTTATTATTATTAATCATTTTTTTACCCTCAAGTTTATTAACCGGTAAAGACACTTTTTTTTAACCTTGTTGGATAGTCTAGCAAGACACAAAACTATATTATGGAATAGTGCTGGGCGGTATGACCAAAAATGTATACAGTATCACAGTATTTTTCAAAATTATACCGGTTTCACGGTACATGACGGTATTTTTTTTTCATGCATGACCAGGTGTTAACCATATTTTCTACTGATTGAGAGAGGAAATACGGCAGTATATTGACTTAGAATGCCCTATTTTACTGTCATGATGAGTGAATATTGTCAAAAAACACCACACTACATAGTGACTAAACACGACCCCTTTTAATACACGTTAACGAGGAGTCACTCATTTATAATCGCGGCATCGTCTGATAAAATCAACTTGCATCTACACTAAAGATTTGTTATCTATGCGGTTGTTTTGACTATATAACTTTTTTTGTCTCATGCAGCGCACTGCCTGCGTCTGAGTAACAAACTAAAAAAACAACAAACAAAAAAGTGCATGTGATATTAACAGACGAACTACGCTCATATTTATAATTCCAAACAATCAGTAAGCGACAGGTGCTAGGAAACGCTGTTTTGTACTCATTTATTGACGAGTCGACTGCGGTGCGGCCAACTGAATGCACTGCTTCTCTGCTGCTCACTGCACAGAACAGATGCCGAGAGAGGTGACACTTCTCCGGGAAAGTCAGACCTCGCGTTCGCGGGACAGCACTAGCGAATTCTTCCAACTGAACCATAGCTAAGGTTTATCCAAAAACGTCGCTAGGTTTGTCAGTATGAATATTCTATAGAAAAAATCCACTAAAAGGGTCTTGTATCCGCTAAAGTCGCGCTTGTGTGTGTGAGACTCGGAAGCTGATGGCAGGGCGTGGTGGATATTTGTGGCGGTCAATGTGGATCTTGTGGATGAGTTCTTCTGTCATCACGTTCTATTAGTTCTACAGCTTCAGTTTCGGAACTTTCACGCTTAGTAACACATACAGCTGTGCCCTCACCACAGTGCAACAGTGAAAAGGGACCCCTTTCAAACGCGTTGTTGGTTCCGAACGTTGTTTAAGTGGCATACACTGGTATTGCGGTATTTAAAAAAATCATATCATAACAAAAATAAACACCGATATTTGGTATGAACCGGTATATCGCCCAGCACTATTATGGAATTTAATTATGTAAGAAAATTATATTCTGAAATATATAGTTGACACGGTATTCTGTGATGTAGCTAGTTTCTTGTGTATGCAGAAAATTCTTTACAGCAAGTTCTACCAATTTTTTTGTTTAATGTTTAGTTCTTTGTCTGAGGTTTTCTCAGACTTCTTTTTGTTCTAGTCATTCAAAACATTTCAGTTGGAAAGCAAATGAGGTATGCACTCAAAAAAACAAACAGTTTTATCTTCACTTAAGTTACTCGCTTGTTACCCTCTTTACTAAGGAAACAAAATGAAAGATTCATCCGCCAACATTCTCATGTTTTATTTTCTTAGGTGTTAGACTCTTTCTGAAGTTAAAAATGCATGTCACTGACCGCTTGCTCTTATTGAAGCCATGTATAATTGGTTATGGCAGGACGCTAAAACAATGTGAAATATGATACAGTAGTCAAAGATTGATCGATAGTTGGTCTAAATGTGTATGACTGTGGCGACAATGCTTTAAAGGGGATTGCTAAATGCTTCGGAAATACAAGAAAATCTTTACATAAACTAGTAGACCTAGTCTTGTTATTGTAACACAACTGGGAAACATCTGTGCCTGAGTGTCTTTTTTCTTTCCCTTTTGTTTTAACTTCTTTTCATCATATGTGGCTTGTAAACTGGTATACCTGCTCTACAGCTTAGTTGTAGACCACATTTGACCATACATCACGCAGCAGGAATGTAAATGACAGGTTAATGTGGTCCAGGCTGAGTGGCCGGCAGTGATTCATGGTCCTACCACACACAAACACACTCACATACGAACACACCACTCAATAGTTTGTGCAGGGCTGCTTAGTGCCGTACAGTTATGTGATTCTGTGATTCATAGAATGCCCTTCCCATTCACTCTCAATGCAAGCAGACAGTCACTATTGCCATAGCAACTAATATTCAATCAAAGCCTTGTGCAAGGATGTCCTATGCCATCAGTTGCATCACTTTACTGTCATTCACAAATCTTGTTGTTTTAAAAATGTTTTATGAATAATATAAATTAGGACATATACGTGGCTTATATATTTTTATTTTTTTGACTACTGTATAGTATGAAAGTAGGCATATTTTGGACACAGGGTGCGATTTTAAATATGAATGGCAAACTTTGTACATGGAGATACACTGTAGTTTTGTGTTTTAAGAGTTTGGACTATTGACATACAGTCTAGTGTATGTTTTTACTTATATTGTACGTGAAAAGCAACTGTTTGCTTTTGCATTTGTGCTTTTTAGGGTTTTTCTAAAATAGTTGATAGATACTACAATAATAGATCTGTTGCGGAGGGAAAAACATTCAAAAGGCAGTTCAAATAACTGCACTAGCAATGTCTTTTCACAACCAGGCTGAAGAACACTGATGAAAATAAAGGACATTTTTGTAGACTTTGCCATCAAAAGTACCAATTTTAAAAATGCAACTTAGAAAACAGAGTGTGCAATTCTGGTTGTGGAAATTTAGTTTGCTTGCTAGTGCTAACACATCAGTATCTTTCATTTGCATATTGTGTTAACCTTACAAACACTCCAACTCCAAAAAGTTGCATAAAGCAATCCAAAATGAAGTTCTTGCCATTTTTGTATTCAGTATGCATCAGATGGTTGGGAACATACTGTGGGTGTGCTGTCTGAGACTTGAGTCTGGCATTGCCATATTCAGGACTTCTTTTCATAATTGCATTGAAAAAGCTCAAGCCTCATGACAAGAAACTCACAAGTTTTTTTTTTCCATTTAATTTCTTCAGTACTCCTTTAAATCACTGATTGTGGTAATATCATGTGATCTGAGCTTTGTTTTTAGGTCTTGAAGTTGGTTTCTCCTTCTGTCATTTTCCATGAGCTTCCTCCTCTATGATCTGGGTTAAGGGGAGAGCAGGTGGTTTGTGTTTTTGGCAGGGGTCCTTGGCGCCAGGCATTGTTTTAAAACCTCAGCAATGGCTGGGGCTCAGGATCTCCATTATATCACTCTGTTCTCTGGAAAGATATGGTTCCAAATGATCATTGATAAGCTCTACACAGCCTGAAGGTAGCTATAATGAAACTCAGATGCCAAATCTGTAAATTGTGTTAGTTTATAAGCTGACTAGATAGGACTGGATAAATAAGCGTAGTTGTCAGTTGTGTCATTTAAGTTTGCCTATTAATAAACTAGCCTAGCTTGCTTCAAAGGTTTTTCTTGTTATGGTAACTGCTAAGTGATGATTTGGTTTTGGTTTCCTGTGTCAAAAAAAAAAAAGGTTTGTTAATGGCAGACTGACCTTCTTTCGGACTGTTTACCATCACTTAGGGCTGCACAATTAATCAAATTTCAAATTGCGATTACAATTATGGATGCCACAATTACGTAATCGTTCAAAGCGGCAATTAATCGTTCAAAGTCCACTTATGTTATTCTGCATGCTTAAGATACGTTTTTTCTTTCTACATGTTATCTTAAGGGTTTTCCCCATTATTTTAATTTTAGTTTTAGTATAACATTATAATACCATTCATATTTTTACTTTTTTATAATTTAAAGAAGAAACCAATCCGATGTATATTTGACATTTGAGGCTTAATACTATAGAAAAGCACTAAAAGTTTTTCAGTTAGAGTGTTTTCAGCTTGTTTATTTTCATATAAAAATACGGCATGCAGTTGCATAAAACAATGGTATAAACATCATTCAATGTAAATTGTGATAATCGTAATTAATAATCGCAAATTACAATTTCAAGGGAATAATCGACAATTATGATTTTTGTCATAATCGTGCAGCCCTACCATCACTATTTAGACACCTACTGGCTCTATTGACACTATTGACTTACTGCAGTCTGAATGATCTTCAGAAAGAAGAAAGTCAAATGCAGGCATGGTTTGTCTTCTTCAAGGCCATCTATAGCTTCTAGTTGAAATCAGTTACAATTACAGAAAACAGAATAATTCACCCCAAAAATGAAAAAAATGAAAGGTACTTTAAATATGAAATTAAAACTGCCAGTAGGTGGCAGCAAGTCACTGTTAATAAGTGAGTTATTGCGATTGAACCGAATCATTTAAATGGTTGATTCATTCAAGAACAAAACACCGTCATGTTGCTCAGAGATGCAAATTGGAATTATATTTATTGGCGAAATAAAGCAAAAACCATCAATATTGTGTCTAAAATGTAAGTATCTTAATATTAAATTCTTGTTTATTGAACTGCTGTATAAAATCAATATCACATTTGTAATCATGCTGCTTTTTGGTGGAAAAAACGTCAGTCTTCGCGTGGTACTGATTAACTATATGAAATGATATAAATATATACATTTCTGCCCCCATATCTTGAATTTTGTGATCATTCTAAATGCATTTTAATCAACTGAATCATGCAGTGAACTGAATCATGTAGCTCTCATGAGTCATGGATGTTAGCAAGACAAATTAATTGCCTTTTGTCTTTTGGGTAATTAGCTGTAAATTCGAGGCACAGGTAGCTTTTAGTCTAAGCTTTAGTCTTTTGTTCATCACCACTCACCTCCACACCAAGACAAACACAACTGGAAAGGGAGGGAGGGCTTCACTTCTGCGGCTCTCTGCCTGATGCGCATGTGCCGATCAATGTGTGCTACACTGCTGTGCTGCGCCTGCACGGAGGGGCGTCGGAACTCGACAGTCTCAACATTTCCCGACCCGACCTGATATTTAGATTTTTTATTAGTTTGGCAGGGAAAGCTGTGTGCGAACAGAAACACACGCTTACGTATAGCTATACATATATTCATTTATCAAAAAAATAAAAAGAGGAAGAAAAGTGTATATATATATATATCATGTATCTTTTCTCATTGCATTTTCTCTTTTGTTTTTCGTGGCATGGTTATTTGGCATCTCTGAATTATAGTTATTATAGTTAACTAAAACAAAACAAAAAATATATATATATTTCAATATATTATTTCAGCTAATTTCCATTTGAAACTAAAAATAAAAAAGTAAAACCTGTATAGTCACATATATAAAAAAAATTACAAATGATAAAAACAACAAAATTATTATAACTACAACTGAAATTCAAATGAAAACGAAAAATCTTAAAAATAAAAACTGGTTCAAAGTAATAAAAACTATAATAGCATCTCAATAATGCTAAAAAACACTGCTCTGAATAACACTGTTAACAAATAGGAATGTGTTGAATGTGTTGAATTGTATTGTCGTGTGTGAGTAATTCAGTATTTACAACCTTGTTTTACTGTTCTCATGCTACAAAATCATTTATTAGAGGAAGCGCCATATACCTGGTTATTAACGTTTACCTGAATAATAAAATTCTCGATTTTGTTGCATTATAGCCAGCATAAAAGGATCCAGATTTGTGTGGACGGCCAGTGTTGTTCATATTCTTTGTCTTTACCCAGATGTTCTTAACCAGCAACTGACATAATTGCAAATGAGCACTGCAGTTTTGACATTTTATATAGCCAGAGGAAAAAAGGCCAAAAATTGGTGCCACATAAGAGGTAGCCAGGAACAAAAGAGGTCAGATGATTGTCTTGTCATGTTGCCTTGTGTAAATGTGCACATGTCAACATCTTAGCGCCCTCCATCTCTCTTCAGACCTTTTCTCAGGAGAATACTCCGTGTGTTGCCGTGGAGACAGTATACAGTCATTTTTCTCTGAGTGGGACTGGCATGGAGACAGCTGTGATTGAAGGCCCAGCTCTAAAAGGGACATGTCTCAAGTTCTCTAAAGAAGCCAGATCTTATAACATAGACACAGGATGCTGATGTTAATACTTCAACTAGTGAGGAGAAATGAATGCGTTAAATAGATCATGGGAAGCTGGTGTGTTTGTGTGCGTGTGTGTGTTTCTGTGTATTCATGTATTTATATGTGTTTTGGATTTGTCTGTTTGGACAAAAGGAGAGAATTACATTATCCACTTCCTGGACAGCGATATTGCTGCAATATTGTCTCATGTATCCAATTTCAGTTAATTGATGTCCCAGGCTCTCTGCAAGAAATGTTCTGAAGTATTAACATTACTAACATTCTGAATATGTTAGGAAATCTAAAGATTGTGCGAGACTATTGGCTTTGATCAGTAATTATAATAGTGAGTGTGTATGGTGTGTATGTTTGTTTATCTTTTGCTGCTGCTGATGTTGCAATTTTGAAATAACTTCTGACATTTTATTAACATTTTATTTATTAACATCATCTATCAATTTCATATTGCTGTTAAATATAATCTTTTTGTTTTTCATACTGCAAAAGGAATTATGTTTTCATGTTGTGATGCCTAATTTTACCAGTATCAACTGATTTTATTATTATTTTTTATTATTATTTAATTTTTAATTTATTTAGGCAAAATAGTATATAATTGTATTATAAGCCATTTATCTGTTATGAAAATTATTATTGTTTTTTTTTATATCAGTCAATATTTTAATGTCGGTACACCCTTAGTTATCAATAATCTATTCAGTGTTTTCTAGATACATACCATTCAAATGTTTGGTGTCATTAAGAATATATATTTTTTTAATTCATCAAGGGTGCATTAAATTGATCAAAAGTGACAGTTAAAGACCTATATTACAAAAGATTTATAATTCTAATTAATGCTGTTCTTTTGAACTTTCTATTCATCAAAGAAATAAATGATCATGTTTTCCATAAAAATACTAAGAAGCACAACTGTTTTCCACATTGATAATAAGAAGAAATGTTTCTTGAACACCAGATCAGATTTCTGAAAGATCGTGTTACACTGAAGTCTGATGACTGCTGAAAATTCAGCTTTGCATTTACAGGAATAAATTACATTTTAAAATATATTCAAATAGAAAACAGTTCATTTAAATTGTACAATTATTTCACAATATTACAGTTTGTACTGTATTTTTTAATCAAATAAATGCATTCTTAGTGAGCATAAGAGACTTCTTTTAAAAACATTTGAGGTCTTACTGGCCACAAACTATTCAATGGTACTGTAGATGCTCTGATTGGTGAATATACTGTATATATTATATATTATATAAACATATATATTTGCTTTCATATTAGCTTTTCTGCATTGTGGTTGTGTTTCTGATTCTGATCTAGCTATCTGCCCTCATATAACCACCCATCAAATGTTGTTGCTCTGAAGAATGATGCCACATAAATGATCTGAGGCATTATAGGGCAAATGGCATCATATAAATGCCATCACGGCAGCCGAATATAATGTATATTAGTCCATTATAAACATATAAACATAAATCTGTGGCCTTTTAAAGTGACTCTTTAAGAGTTCTGTTCGGCTGATGATGGACTGCAAAGTCTTATACAGTTAGGAAGATGGTTTATAGCTCAAATGCCACCTATAGATCTGTTCTCTAGAGTGCTGGACCTTTTCCACAAGAAAGATCCATATCTTGCACCATATGTCTGTTCTCACCTTTTCTTGTATTGGGTTAATAAGTTAACTAATGGGCTCTTAAGGTCAGGTTTGCTGTCATTTATGAATAGGCCTTAATGGAACCAATGGGCGGTTTTATCAGATTCAGTTTGAAGTTAATTGCCTGCGGTGTGTGTTATGTAACCTTCGGTGTGAATTCTGCAAAATTGCTGCAGTGGACTTGCTTTACAGATGGCTGGAGAAAAGGGGTGCTGAGAGGTGGAGTGAGAGAGAGAAAGAGAGTGAACGGTGAAGTGAAAGAGAACACCATCAAAGATTTAAATATTGTTCGAAAATGACCCCTGCTTAACTTGTGCCCGCTCATGCATCCTGTGGTTAGGCTCCTATTATTAAGCAGTGAGCAGTGATTGGGAAAATTGCTGATTCAGCTACTGTTTGCTACAAGCTGTCTGTATAATGCATTGGTGGAGAAATGCTGAATAATGTGGGTTACACTTTTTCCAAGGTGTCTTTGGTTAAATGAATTATTTAAAGGGGTTGTGCCCTCAGTTATGAGTCAAATGATCTTGAAATGTATTAACCACAGAAGACTTTATAACATTTAAGAAAAAAGATGATGCTGTGAGTCTGTGACATATTATGGTAATGCTATGCTATGATACTCAAGATTGGGAGAACTAAATGTAAAAATGTAAGAGTCTGGCTGTGAAAATTAGACATGAACATTAAGTTTAGATGCATAGTAACCCATTTTACTTTAAAAATGTGACATATTTCCTAATGGAACAAGATATTCATTGAGAAAAAATGTAGGGTGGGGCTTGATTTGATCAATTGGGAATTGGTTGGATGGTGAACACTTCCTAAATGTATGTTTGTTAGCATTATCTACCTAATAGCCTGGACGGTCTAAGTGATGTCAGCGGAAAAGGAAAATTGTTTCAAAATAAGAGCAAGTTATTCAGTTTTGTTTAAAGATTACAAAGACGAATCGAAGGAAGATGAAAACGGATCCATGCCTTAAAGAAAGCAATGTTGTTGTAGAGAATGTTTAATGTAACATAAAGCTTGTGGACGTCCACACACTCTTTCATTTTTTTGTGTCCACACGGACAGTGCGCGTACAACAGTACTTGCGCAAAGTAAATGTTGAGACAGAAGATTGTACAGTGCATGTGTCGTTCACAGAGCTCATCTGTTGTTGAGTATATTTTGAAAGCTGTGCGGACAGTAGAAGAGAAAGAAGATATTTTAAAGAATGTTGGTAACCAAACAGTTGCTGGTATCCATTGGTATCAAAAATACTAGGGAAGTCAATGGCTCAAATAACTTCTTTTGTGTTCAGCAGAAGAAAGAAACTCATACAGGTTTAACAACATTAGAGTGAGTAAATGATTTTTGGGTGAAATATCCCTTTAATGCTTTAGGAGTATACAAATGAATCATGCCTTCACACGTTTTTAGAAGACGGTGACAAACATCTTCTGAAATATTTCCTTTGACTATATTTCACTCCTCTCTTTGTCCAAGGCTAGTGTTTGCCTTTTTCCAGCACAGAGTTTGTCTCATTGACTCAACACAACAGCATCTGAGTCACTGTGTGTCTGAAGAGGATTATTAATGTGTGTAATGAGCGAGAAACTAAGAGATCAATGGATGAGTAGCACCCACGATAAAAAGATAGAAACTCTTTAATCGAATCTAATAATACATAAATCCACTAGTGAAATGGTTTGGAGACAGTGAGGGTTAGAAGGCAGCAGAGACTCAAAGTTGGGCTTGTCTGGGAATATAAATGCATTATGTGAAGACCAGAGAACGGAGAGCTTTCAGTGTCATAAAAAGTCCACGTCACTGGTATTGTGTTGCAGTAAAACTCTTAAGTGCTTAATACTTGGTGGAACCATTTGGTATTGATTTATTTAGCTTGAAGAGGGCCCGAGTCTCCAATTCACCATTGTAAAGAAGTGAATTGAATGAACTCTTGTGCAAATGGTGCGTGGAAGAATTTAGCTTGTTACTTGTTGAAACTGAGAGGGTTTTGTCAGATAATGCTTTGTTTTGAAAAAAGGTTTCTCATTGTATCACAAGCACAACTGAACTTGGCCTTACTGGACTGTTTTAAGATTGTGCTGCTGCTTTTCTAAGCAAGACATTAAAATGGGAAAAACATAATCAATTTTTGAATTCTAGAAGTCATATCTTGGGATCAGAATACAATATTATTGTGGTGGAATCATTTGTTAAGTGGTTTGTAGGGTCTTCTGGATGGTTGCTACTGTAGAAACCGCCCAGAACACCTTAGAAACTGCATAACAATGTTCTAAAAAACACTCCGAACATCTTAGCAACTGCATGGCAATGCCATGGAAACTATCAAATTTGGAACCCTTGCATTTGCATGAGAAAGCACCACTGACATTTTCTTCAGAAACTGCAAGAATCTTATTGCGCCATTCAGACGATTGAGGGCCTAACAGTTGTATTGTTCCCAGATGGATTCTGTAGACCTTTTTAACATTTTCTATGCTGATTTTTGCTGAATGGATTTCAGCGTGGTAAAATGTGTAAAAAAGAGCTGAGAATACTGCAGTCTTGATGGCAGCTGAAAGCCTGATCAAATTAGCCACGTTATTTAACAAACAAGCAGACTGAAAGACTGAATGAACAGTGAACGGTGGGTTCAAATCTGGGAGAAAATACAGACTACCTCAGAACAAATTACCCGCAGTTTCAAGTGGAGTACAAATTATCTTTAATTTCTCCAGACTGCTGTTTTGTTCTTATTTCGTTGAAATGAACTAGATTGCCCACTGTTCTCCAGCTGAGAAGTTAGACTAAATACTCGTGTACATAATTACATTTTTGAAATGAGACAGATAAAGAAATCTTTACCACAAATTATTTTATGCAATCAGTTAATTAATTGAGTTGATTAATCAGCCAAGTGTGTGTGCTTTTTTGCAACACTGCTGTTCAAAAGTTGGGGTCAAGGATTTTTTATTTAATTAATAATTTTTTTCAAAAGGGATGTATTAAATGAATCCAAAGTGACAGTAAAGAAAATTCAGCTTTGCCCCCACATAAAAAAATATAATTTTAAGATATATTAAAATAGGAAACAGCTATTTCAAAGTGTAATAATATTTCGTATTCAAAGTGTAATAATATTACCATTTTACTGTATTTTTGATAAAATAAATGCAACCTTGGTGAGCGTGACAGATTTGTACAGACCACTAAGGTTTCTGAAGACCACAATTTGAGAACCACAGCTCTAGACCAACACCTAGTTTGTCTACTTTGGCAAGTCTTGTGAGATTTAATTACAAAGAACATTTCTGGAATCTCTATAACACCCTATTTCAAGTCCCCCCATATAGATAAACAGACCCAAGGCTCAGTTGGAAATGGTTTATGGGGACGGGAAGTGAATGACGCACAGTATATAAGATAATTGATAGTATCTTGATAGATAGTATCTGTTAGAAAACCTTTATAT
The DNA here is from genome assembly GCF_001515645.1 of Sinocyclocheilus grahami. Classification (NCBI taxonomy): domain Eukaryota; kingdom Metazoa; phylum Chordata; class Actinopteri; order Cypriniformes; family Cyprinidae; genus Sinocyclocheilus; species Sinocyclocheilus grahami. The sequence continues at coordinate 299,784 of NW_015506306.1, read as the reverse complement.
ATTTAGGTTAAGCTTGTTGCCTGTAAAATTAGATGATCTTTTGTTTATTTTTGGCTCTTGACCCTACTTTTCATACTCTATAATAGGGATCCCTCATCTCTATTTATTCAGATGGCTTAGTCATCACAGCTTGCTAATATGAGAGACAGGCTATTTATTTTCATTGAAATCAGATGGTCTTAACTCGTGTTTTTGATATTAAAGTGTAATTCAGGGGTGCGTCGACCATCATGTGACACAATCTTTCAGCTATTTGCTGAGTCTATCCGCAGGCAGTGGTTGCGACAGAGTTCGGTCTCATCAGATGAGGGTATTCCAGAGAAATCCTCCTCTTAAGGAATTCCGGGCTTCTAAAGTAACCAGTTCACAGTGTTATACAGGGGCTGAAGGGACATCAGGCCAAAATTCACAGCATTCCTCCTCTGAGAGCAGCTATGAGTTCCAGACATCAAGTGAAGCCACAGAGTGATCGCAGCGCACTTGGAATCCTCTTTCTTGTGAATAATTCTGTGATTGCTCAGGTTCTCTGTGTGAAGCTCGCTTACAATATGACCTATTTTTCAGCTCTCGCACTGCTGCAGATTTTTAAACCCACTCCTTTTACGAGAGTATTTTCAAAAAAGTCCTGCCTGCCATTCATGTGAAACGGTGTCAGATGTTTCTGGGGCGTTCCTCTTGGCTCCCTTGTTTTGTCACATGAATACATGCTGAGAAAAACCTTGAAAAAGCAGAGAGAAAGAATGAAAAACAGGAAAAGCTGAAGTTTTCAGGGAGTCTAAGAGAACACTATCAACACGCTAGGGTTTTTTTCTTCAGTATGTAAGCTACCTCTAAATAGGACCCACATGGGTTTTTACTACAAATAGTGCCAGCAGGCAGTAGTCCTCACTTCTAAAGGAAGATTCAGGTTCGGTGGTTAACCGAAGACTGTAATGCTCCACCGTGGCTCGCCATCGCAGCACAATATCACAGGATAACAGAACGCCTCCCATTTCAACACCACTATGAACGCAATGGTTAATTCTTCCCTTGTAGCTCAGAAGTGTTATAGTATATGTGAAAAAACCTGAAGAACGCTGTTATTTGACACACTTGGCAACTTGACTGGGTTAGCTCTGATGTGTTGCTTCTGTCTCTGATGTGTTGAAGTCAGTATCGCAGTGGATTTATTTTATTTCAAGTAAAGCTGTCTACCTTAACGTTGTGTTTGATTTCAAGCTTTCTCTGTGTCAGGCTTGATTTACTTAGTCAAGCTACTGTTTTGTTGTCTAATTGTTCTGTTAACCTAAGCGCAGGGAGTTCAAATAATGAAATATTCTCTCAAAGGAAGTCTTTGAAGCAATAGAAGCCTCTTTGAGATGACACACGAAAGAAGCTTCGCTTCAACACCATAAAAACTGGCTGCCCGAGGGACGCGACTTAGTGTACAACCTACATGTACTTCTCTGTGGTGTTAGCAGGCCTATAATTCTTGATTTTCTCTCTCTCAGCACTGAGGGAACAGCTCTGTTTGTGGCAGGAAACCTTTCTTTACAATTAACAGCAAGTCAATGATTTTTCTGTGAAAACTTGTTCTTAAATATTAGTTTCTATGAATAACAAAAAGTGCTACTATATTAAGAAGGTGACTGTAATCTTTTTGTTCATTTGTATTTTAGAAACTTCTGGATTAAGGATATTGCATTGAGCAATTTAACTAACAGCTTTATAATGTTTATCTAAATAATGTGATACAAGTGTCTGATTTATTTTGCAAGGTGAAATAAGACTGCATTTTCAGCCACTGAAACATCTATCTATCTATCTATCTATCTATCTATCTATCTATCTATCTATCTATCTATCTATCTATCTATCTATCTATCT
>NW_015506306.1:264208-297462 GCF_001515645.1 Sinocyclocheilus grahami | reverse complement strand
GAAAATAATGCTTCTAGTTTGTTCAAACCAATAAATGTCATAGTTTTGTACTGTGCAGATGGTTTATCTGGAAATAATGAAAAAAAATATATATATGTATAGTGTCCAAATTGCATGTAAATAAGTCTTTTTTCACGCCTGTCTGCAGAAAAAAAAAGGAAAATTGAAAAGACGCCCATTAAAGCTCACCCTATTTTCCTGACAGACAGATTTTTGTTTTTTTACGAACATCTCTAGTCATTTCAAATCAGATTTATGATTATACCTTTGCACTGACTAATTCAGCTCTGGTATTCAACCATCAGCGTGACACGTCCGTTTTGTGAGCTGCATGAAAAATTCTCCAAGGTTACAACAGAAAATGGAATTTGCTCAATGGCATCACACACTAATTAACCTTATTGTACTAATAAGGATGTTGCTTGAGCTGCATCACCGGCCACCCATAAAGCTGGCGTAGGAAAGCTACCAGTTATTAAGAAAGGTGGCAAAAAGGCCAGTGGACATATAAGTTATAAAATAGCCACTGGCAGGTTAGGTTTCATAGCTAAACTATCTGCCATGGTCTTACAAAAGCAGAGTCATGAAGGTCAGTCATCCATTGTTTTCTGACCTCAAATGTTAGCATTCTTGGATGAGATGTTTTTTTTTTTGACACTTTATAAGAACGGATATAAGCTAATGAATGGAAAGATAATGCATAGACAAAATATAAAATCATGCGTACAGACAAATGCCTTCCCATTTGGCAAAAAAAAATTATATATATATATATATATAGTTGTAATGTTGTAAAAAGCAACGTTTTTGAAACTGAATCTTACAGTACTCCAAATTTAATTGAACATGTAATTGATTGATTGATTGAGTATTTTAATGCATGTTCCTTGCTGATTTTTATTAAAATGTGTTATAGACAACAACGTTTTTCTCAAATTGTGACATATGTGAATGTATTTTCTTTAAATGAAATATATGGAGAGCAAAATATGTATTTGCAAATGATTATACATTTTTTAAAATATAGAAACATTTTTTTTTACATTGTAGCAAATGCTGTATATATATATATATATATATATATATATATAGTAAATTTTTGCTTGTATATACATGTGTATACATATACTGTATATTATATATATAGTTAATCCAGGAAACCTCACGAATCAGTTTTGTTGTTGGATGACTACTTGGGGTTGGAGTCAAAAGTGACAATTTTTATATTATATTATATTATATTATATTATATTATATTCTTTTATTTTTATATTAATTTAAACAATTACTGTATTGGCCCAAATATAAGATGACCCCCCTTTTTCCAAATGTACCTTTTGGAAAAAGGCTTTTTAAAAACCAAATCTTGTTTTTTCGCAGTAAATTTTTGTTTTGAAAGTATGGTAAAAACTGGTAAAATGTACCAACAATCACATTTAAAAAATATACACTTTTTGATATACCATTAAAAAAAAAAAACTGGTAGCCCTTCTGAATTAGGACATTTAGGCTATCCATCTAATACCAAAATCTTATTAACAGTAGAAGTTAAATCTTACTGTAGACTTCAAATCTGGGTACTGTCTTACGTTTTAAAATCACAAAGGGAGTTTGGTCCCGTCAGGCTAACGTGCAGCTGTAAAGTTTTACTCGCGATCTTTACAACACTCATTACATTATGTATTTCATGGCACACTCGTATTATGCGTATTTGGCGACATCTATTGTTGTGGGTGTATTATTGACATGTCAAATTCTAGACCCTGAATATAAGACGACCGCGTTTTTTAATGAAAAAAGAAAAAAGAAAAAAACATTGTCTTATATTCGAGTCAATACGGTATTAACAAACATTTATATTCATTTAGTAACATAAATATATCTTAGTATAGGCTAAATAGGCTTATTACTTCTTGTCGATCCATCAGTTCACATTTACAACTGCGTGTTTTCTGCATAAAAATAAGGGTCGTTTTTGGCTTTGGTCTAAACAAAGAGCAGAAGGGCTTATTGAAAAATGCAAATTCATTCTCTGCCAGCAGGTGGCGCTTTTTGCCAGGAATATAGCCGCAGTAAACAAAGCAACGCCGCACCTGACTTTGAAACTTGCAGCGCTCATATTTAACCAATTAAATAGCCTTTTAAAGTGTAAGCTATATCTCATTATACATGTAAATTTACATTTAGTTTTTTTTCACTGGAGCACCACCTGAGTCTTCTCCTCCCATTTCTACCAGTGATCATTGTTTCCTTCACGCAGTACTAACTGCGCACATATCAATAGCATCACTGGGCTGTAGGTTGCCAAGTTGAGGGGACAAATGGGTTGAAATTTGTATGCGTCGATCGTGTGAGAAAGATGCGTTTCATACAAGATCTGGCAACTGGACAACCTCGGAATTTGTTGTGGTGATTATTCATATAATGAGGTTTGGCCCATACAAATTACGGGAGTTTTACCGTAAGCGAATGTAGCAAACATAAAATATGCCCAGTTGGATTTTTTTTTTTTTAATATAGAAAGATTAAAAATACGGGAAAATATTTAAATGGGATGATAGCGGGATAGAATGGTAAAATACGGGAGAATCCTGGGAAAATTGGGAGGGTTGACATGTATTCGTTTGGTAAGGAACAGCTGTAAAGCTTAGAACAAGTGTGGATTTCAGTCTCATCCATTTTTTATTAAAGGACAAAGCACAGTTCTTACTTGGTGTGCTAAATATATATTTCTTCATTTCTCCCTTACCAATTTGCACACAGATTTCCTATTAAGTGGTAGATTGTTTTCCTTCATACGGATGATGGAATATATTTTGTCCACGCACACACTGCAAAGTTTTGCGAGTAACCTAAATGATTGTTCCATGTGTGTAAGGAGTACAAAAGCACTCCCAAAATTTGTATCCAGTAGTCACAAACGACTGGAATAATCATGGAAATTCTTTGGTCAGTAGCTGTATGGTTTAAATAATGGATTTAGCCTATTTGAGAAGAGAAAGTCCATCTGAATCCAACTAGCTTTGTATATGTACATGTCAGAATTGTGCTGAGTCAAACTAATGTGTTTATGTGTACTCTGTTGCTCAGAGATCCGTAATCAGTTGGTGGAGCAGTTCAAGTGCCTGGAGCAGCAATCAGAGGCTCGGATCCAGCTGTTGCAAGACCTGCAGGAGTTTTTTCGGCGCAAAGCTGAGATTCAACTGGAGTATTCTCGCAGTCTGGAGAAACTGGCTGAAAGGTTCTCATCAAAGATTCGCGGCCCGAGGTGAGACTTTATTGATATGTGCAAGTGTGAATAGTTCACCCCAAAGAAATGAAAATTCTGCCATTTATTTATTATTTTCCTTGATTTTTTCCCCCTTGGAACACAAAAGTATGACTTATATTTTAGCCTATTTCTCACACAAATATATTGTGTGGCTTCAGAATACAGTAAACTATTTCTATGGTCTACTTCTGTGATGTATTTTGGTCCTTGTTTGAGCTTGAAAGCCACTATGAGCTGTAATGTCACTGTGAGCTGTATGAAAAATAGCTGCATAAAGATTCTACAAAAAAATTCTCATTTCGTGCTTGATGGGAAAAATGACACCAAAAATGACAAATGACATCAAACATGATTATAATAAATACATGATGACAATTTTCATTTCTTGGTTAACTGTTCCTTTAATTGTGCATGCCAGATTATGTCTCCTCTTCATTTTGCCGTCTGTTTCACCATTTGTCTCAGTGCTTCTTCTATCAGAGCAGAAATAGCTGCTGGTGAATTTTAAATCTCTCCTGCTGCTGGATATAATTGTCCTTCTGACAAGGGTTGCTCCTCATTCCCTACTTTACACAAAGTTTTAAGAAGTTGTTAAATGCCCGTAGCGTTTTACGCATTAGGATGTTATCTTTGGCTGTTAATTTAAATTAAATACCCTTTTGAATTAAATGTTCCCTCAAAAGAAAACTTACTTTTCTTCACGCCACTCCAGGATTGCCAGTTCATTCCTCCAATTTCTAGACTAATTGACCCTTTGCTAACCCGACCTTAAAAATGTTGCTCTACCTGAGCAACTCTCCTTATCTGACAAACCTGTGCTCTTTCAAATTTAAAGGGATAGTTCATCCAAAAATGAAAATTCTGTCTTATACTCATGCTCATGTTGTTCCTAACCCATAAATCTTCTATGCAACACAAGAAGATTGCAAAATGTCAGTGAAAGTCAGTGGCGTCCAATGTTGTTTTGGATCCTTGACTTTGGCTATTTGGACAAAATCAGTTGAAACATTGTTCAAAATATCTTCTTTTTTTTGTTCCACAGAATGATGACAGAATTTTCTGTTTTGTGGCAACTATCCTTTAAGTCTATGGAGAATGAACAGCATTTTTTAATTCATATGTTGATTCAGTTGACTGTAATGGCATTAGTAACTAATTTACATTAGAAAACCATAGTGTATATATATGTTGTAAAAGTTACATTACCGTTTCAGTAATGCAGTACACAGCTACTGTTTTTCCTTGCATGCATGAGATCAGCGGGTGACTATTGGCTCCTGTGGCATCAAGCCAACATTGGATTCTGAGTCTGCAGTAAACTTCTGCTAACAAGACCTCAATTGGTCATAGTGGGCTGTGAAAAAAATAAAGGATTTTACCAATGCTAGCTCTAATAAGGCTATAGAAACACATTCTGACAGCTTGAGATATATTTCATCTTTTTCTGGGAATGAGACAAAAGTGAATATATAAATTTTAAGGTGTGAAAACCCCTTTTAGATATTTGGAATCTGACTTTACGAATGTGCTGCCGAATGTACTGTTGTTAGGTTTGTTTTGCGAGTGTGTTGCAGCAGGATTGGTGGGGTTTAATTAATAGCAGCTGGTTGAGGAGGTCTGTCTGCTGCTTGCTCCCGGGGTCAGTCTCACTGCACCATTGACTACGTTACAGCTGACAACAATGAGGAACGACAACGCCGATGGCTGCTGTTCTTCTGGCCCTGCGTCTGGCCTTGTCATTCTCTGTAGTTGTTTCTGTTTTTGTACTTCACTTTTTTTCTTTTCCTCTTTTCTCTGATATTGTGTCAGCTTTTGGGTTCTGGTTTTGCTGACGCAAGCCTCACAGCAAGCTCAGCTGACTCATGCTAAGAATCAAGCGCACACAAACAATGCATACTGTATGTCGACAACAAATTTTTGTCTTTTCAGTGGTGAGATGGACTTGTGCTCTTCAGATTAGAATCAGTTTTATGGTCTCTTCACAGACAAAATGCAGTAGTATGCAAGAACAAGAAACGCATTTGATTGCAGGATATTGTTTATAGTTATACAAATGTATATGTGTATAATATAGATACACTTCCGTTTAAAATTTGGGGCCTGGTAATTTTTTAAAGTTTTTTAAAAGTCATATGCTCACCAAGTCTACATTTATTTGAACAAAAATACAGTAAAAATTCTGTATAAAAAAAAAATAATTTAAAATAACTGATTTCTATTTTAATATATTTTAAAACGTAATTTATTTCTGTGATGGAAAAGCTGAATTTTCAGCAGCCATTACTCCAGTCCTCAGTCACGTGATCTTTAAGAAATCTAATATGGTGATTTGGTGCTCAGTTAACATATATGTTTATAGTTATACAAATGTATATGTGTATAATATAGATACACTTCCGTTTAAAATTTGGGGCCTGGTAATTTTTTAAAGTTTTTTAAAAGTCATATGCTCACCAAGTCTACATTTATTTGAACAAAAATACAGTAAAAATTCTGTATAAAAAAAATAAATAATTAAAAATAACTGATTTCTATTTTAATATATTTTAAAACGTAATTTATTTCTGTGATGGAAAAGCTGAATTTTCAGCAGCCATTACTCCAGTCCTCAGTCACGTGATCTTTAAGAAATCTAATATGGTGATTTGGTGCTCAATTAACATATATTTTTTATTATCGATGATGAAGACAGTTTTGCTGCTTAATATTTAAGTGGAAACCATGACCCCTTTTTTTCAAAGATTATTTGATGAATTAAAAGTTTAAAAGAATTTCAGCATTTATTTGAACTAGAAATCTTTTGTAAGATTATAAATGTCTTTACTGTCAATTTTGATCAATTTAATGCAAACTACATAAGAAAACTACTGCCTGAGATTAACTCAAGCATTCCATTCAGGAGCGCTGTGGAATAAATAATATACTGTCTGCAATAATTGTGTCTTCCTCTTCTTTGCTTTGACTGCCCACAGCAACCAAATGCCGCAACGGTATATCCTTCACTAAACTTCTTTATTAACTTTATGCATAGACAAGTAAGATTTTACAGGTTTTGCAAGATTAAACATATTAAGTTATTTAATCTACAAATACTGTATTTAACACCTATTTGCTTTTATCTCTTTATTTATAAAAGTAAAAATCCTTGCATAAAAGAACCCTAACTATCTTTAACTTATGTAGTTCTAGACAGACCATGACATGTTAGAGGAGATAAGAAGGTGTCTACAAAAGTGTCGTTAATGGCCGTTTGTGTGTGTTTTCGTGTCCGTGTGTTTCAAGTCAATAAATACCTTTTCTTATCTCCACAAAACAGACTTGTCATCCATGCTGGGCTTTACCAGTCAAAACACAAAGTCTGTATGCTTGTGTGTGTTTGCACATGTTTAGCTTTTTTTCACCCTATTTCCTGTTCTTATCTTGCCTCGTTCCCTGGCCTGCATGTGTTGTTATTGCAGTCTCATTTGATGTGTATTGGTGCTGAGACTTGCAACACACAGTACCTGAATACTAATCCAGTCTGCTCTGCAGTTCAGCTCTGTCTCTGTGCATTAAAGCAGCCATAGATTACTTTTAAAGTATACATGAATGAGGGTCAAGTCCTCTGCATATATATCTTGCAGGGTGGCTTGGCTGATGGAAAGTAATTTAAACTGTGAACACTAGGTTGTTTGCTAGAAATGACAAAAAAAAAATCATTGCCTACACAGATTTTTAATGCAAAGATGGCAAAGAATTGGAAAGGGATGCATTGAGACCGCCCAACTTGTGATGGTTGCATGCATTCACAAAGCGAATATTTAGATTTTTCATTTTGCTTGGGACAGAACACAGTTGACCTAAATAAGGGTGGAAAAGACATTCTTGTGAAAGAAATTTCTGCTATCTTCCATTAATCGAGAAGGTCTATTTCTGCAGACGTTTCAGTGACTGCATTTGCGTGTACATGGATTTTGCTACATTAACCAGAAGTTTGTCATGTCAATTTTCTTTTTAAATTGTACTTATTGTTCTTAATTCTTCTTAACTCATTTGTGCTGTTATTATAGTTAACTAAAACAAAAAACATAAAAATATTTTTGTTACTTGAAATGAAATAAAATAAACTTGAACTTAACTAAAATAAAAAAAACGTATATTTTAGCTAGCTGCCAAGACTATTTTCATTTAGTTTAATTTGATGTACTAAAATAACTAAAATGGAAATAAAAGTGTAAAAACTATAAAGATAAAAAAAAAACTAAATTATAATTAAAATTTAAAACAGAAAATATAAAAATATATATATATATATATATATATATATATATATAAAATTTAAATTATTAATAAAAAAAACAATTGTTGTATCTCAGTGATATGAAAATAATACAGATGCTATTGCAGTGAGATAAGAAGAATTTAATGAGTTGATTTAAATTACTATTCTCCATTGCTAATTAATAACCAGAGAGGATGTCTTCAGTACTTCCTGTAGAGGAACATGAATACATATTGAAGTATTCCAAAGTCATTGAGCATATGCACCGGAATATTAAATTGAAGTGCATGTAAACGTGGTAATTGTTGCTTATGGTTAAGTATATTCCCTTGGGTGACAAGCTTATTTAATCAGTGCTAATTTCACTATGGTCAATTTATTAATCTGTACAACATATTAACCCATAAATAATTAATATTAAATATTTTATACATGATGATCATAGCTATGGCATTTATTCACTGAGTATTAATTCATAATCTCATTAATATATAAATCCATACAGATATTGTGTTATAAGTTATGCATGAATTTCATGCACTTGCCTATGGGACAAAGCAGTGCCCACAGTCTGCCAGGACTTTTTTTGATCAGTGCTACAATCATCAAGCGTTGCATGCCAGACCGTCAATGGTACTGTAATGGCAATGTACTGTTTGCTACTGATTTGTCTTTAGACTTATATCTATTTATCCATTGATAGCTGCCTTTAAAAAGTAGTGTAAGAAAGTGATGATGGTTTTGGGGTGAGATGCGGCTCTGGTGTAGATGTGGCAGCATGCAGACTACATTTGCTGTAGCCTATTGGACAGAAGCCTGAAATCAAACTGCCCTGCAGTACGTTCCTGCTGCATTCCGCTCCTCGCACGGCAGCACCTGCCTTCCACCTCCGGCCTTCATTCACTCACTGCCAAGCCTCTCAGAGAGCATGCCAAAGCCCTTGGGATCGTGTGTGCTGGGAAAGGGAATCTCTCAGACTTAGACATTAAAGGATTAGTTCATCCAAAAATAAAAAAATCAATTACTCATACTCATGGCAATCCAAACTCGTGTGATTTTCTTTCTTCTTTCATTCAATTAAGTTTCAAAAAGGATGCCAAAACCCGTAAAGTACAATAAAATTTGTTCATATCACCCATACACTGTTTTTCAAGTCATACAGTAGCTTTGTGTAGCCAACAGACTGAAACATATTGAATGTGAATTTGTAGATGATTGTGGAAGGGCGGAGTTTAAACTGACTAAATGGTTGGAGAAGTCTGGCATACATCACCAGAGAGTAGTCTGTTGAGTTAGATCAAATTCTGACATTTAGATGAAACATTATAAAGTCAAAAATGCACATTTACATGGATAAATCACTCACAGTAAGATCAATTACATGCATTTACAAAATAGAAAGGGTACATTTTCATTTCATGTTGACTTTAACAATTGTGACAAGGTCATTGAGTCATTAAGTCATACTTGAAAATAGTATTGATCCAATTCAAGGACAAATCATATCGACTGATTTTGTGAACTGAATTCATGAATGAACCATCACTACCTCTGTCTTGTATGTGCCAATGGGAAACAGAATGATATTTTACACGAATAATGACTTAAATTTTGGTCTGTTTTTCACACAAAGCTGTTATTTGACTTTAAAAGGAAATATGGATGTTTTTATACATATTTTTTGCATGTTTTTGACGGGCCCCAGTCCTCACTCACTTTCATAATAAAAATGATTGAAAAGTGGCCAGAATATTCTTCAAAAAATGTACCATTTGTGTTTTTGACAGAAGAAAGAGAGTCATATGTGTTTGGAATGACATGAGGAAGAGTAAAAGATGACAGAATTCCCTATTCCTTTAAAGCCGAGTCCAAATTAAGCGTTCAACGCAGGTCGAACACACACTCTCCTCAGATCTTTTGGCTTAAGTTCCCTGTATATGGCTAATAATGTAAGATTAATGAGGTCAGAATCATCAGCAATGAGCTTTTGAGTTAATCCTTGTCCTACCGTTCAGTGCTCAGATGAAATTTTCTCCTCTCTCTCTTTTCCAGTGCTCTCATGTATCTACAGCTGGGAGCAATCATACATTGGTGGCCAGTGAAAAATGTGCAATTGCAATTTATTGAAGCTTACTTAAAAGGCGGAAATGCGTTTGAACTGGGGAGCGTGTGCCCCCGTTTCTGTTTCCACTACGATTGATTCCTTCCCCCGCTTTTCCGTCAGGAGATAAGCTTCAGTCATACATTGGTGGCTTCATTTTGCGTGTTTGTGGATTGGGGGTGTTATTGGTGTGTTGGGGGGGTTGGTGGACCAGTGAAAAATGTGCAATTGCAATTTATTGAAGCTTACTTAAAAGGCGGAAATGCGTTTGAACTGGGGAGCGTGTGCCCCCGTTTCTGTTTCCACTACGATTGATTCCTTCCCCCGCTTTTCCGTCAGGAGATAAGCTTCAGCAATCAGCAAGCCACCCCAGACTGGATTAAAAGCTCTTTGATAAAGCTGTATTGGGCTTGGCGCACACACACACAAAAAACACTTTCTTGAATGAATATTGTGGCAGGCGGCAAGTGCGATTGTATGATTGTGTTTTATGGATTGTGTTGCGTTGCTATAATGAAGCTAAGAGTGAAGTGATTTTGAACCCCATTGATACTCTGTGTGGGTGTTTTTGAGTACAATACGGATAACTGCTTATTATCGCTTCTTAGCATAGGATTAGAGGTCTTTAGATCTCTTGCATAGCCTTAAAGGTTAGAAAAGACACAATAATGCACACTTAAAATGTATCACTTTATCTGTGTGTTACATATGCTTACTTGCATGCTTTTGTACATTATAATTTGTAGTAATATCAATATAAGCTTGCACTTCACACCGATGAATTAAACACACATATCCCTTAAGAAAAAGTTACCATAATTAACTTACTCATTCACACTCAGTCATTTCTCCTTTTTTAATCCTTACTGACTCACCAGGCTGCAGAGCTGTGAAGTATTGGAGTCCGAGAGGGTTTTAGAGAGTTGTTTACAAGGATCCGATATGTGGAGATTAAGAACAACATGATGCTTGTTCAGTTCTGACTGGAAGCCTCTAAAGATCAGTCTGTTTTGTGGATCAATGGCAGCCGTGCACTCGATTGAAGCTGCTTATCACATGTGTTTGTATTTACATGTGAGGAACTGCAGTATACCTGGTAGAATTAGCCTCTAGAGTGATGTGAAACAATGAGAGACATACCTTTTAGTTTTCAAGTGCTTTCGTTTATAGGAATCATTCACCTAAAAATTAACATTTTGTCATCATTTACTCACTTGCTTGTTGTTCCAAGCCCATATGAATTAATTTCTTCTGTGGAACATATGAGGGTGAGTAAATGATAGAATATTGGAAAACTTTAGTTTGCTACGCTTTAGGATGTGTTACCCCAAATGTACAAAATGATTAAACAAACCCATGCAACTTTTTACAGTCAAACCCCACAAAACCATGAACTACCATTCAACTCAGATGCTCTTAATTTAAGAAAATGCTCAAATACTTACCTAAAAAACATGCAAACTTTTTTTTTTGAACATCAAAGGCAAGTGTTTACAGCCAAGATATGAAATTGCGATATTGTGCCAGAGGCTTTTTGAAGACTAAAGTGGCCTACAAAAAGGATATCACCAAATTCCAGAAGCCCCTGTCTCCTGTCACAAATAATCACAGCACAGCACAGTGCGGTAACTGTCTCAAGGCGGCTGTTGTGTGTTAAAACAGCTGACTGTATATTTATAAGCTGTAAAGGACTTTCTATCGACAGATATTTTATTTAAAGTTACATAAGAAGGAAATTGTAGATGGGGTCAGGGTTTCTGGAAAGGTGCACATATTTGTGTTTGTATTTGAGTTTGTGTTCATTGTAGGTATTAGAATCTAGTGAGACTGATTCCTTTTTAATAATTCTGATTCCTAATTATTCTATTTATGATTCTTATAGTACTTTTGAGAGCATAACGAATGTAATGACTTGCGGTTAATTCAGTAAAACAGTTCAGTGAATCAAGAGCCATTAGACTTATTCACACTAACTTGTGAGCAGACTGATTCATGAGTCTTTTTGACCCATACATTTTAATAGATTTACAGATTATTTACTTTTTTTTTTAATGCAACAAGCTTTAGATTTAGATCTCCAATGCTAGTTTGATGTGCATTGTTGCTACCCATACCATTTTAACTACACATAGCCTAAAGAAAACATAAGTATGTGAGAGCCTTAGAGCATTGCACTCTTGAGTTTTATGTGGTCTTTGGCCCTTTTTATGGATTATGGACCATGGACATAAAAAAAGCAATTGGAGAAATGTGATTATGAATCATATGATCTTTTTTTTCAGGCCTTGATTGTAGAGTCAGAGCAGTGCTTTTGATCTATTTTCTGAATATTGAAAAAAATTGTAAATGAGACTAAAGGAAAAGGCCCAGAGTATGTCTTTCTGCAGTTTTGGATGAAATAAGGCTATTTCTAATCTATTGTAGAGATCTAGCCTATGGCCTAGTGCTACAATTGCCAGTTTCAAAAGCAGAGGCAAAAAAATCTTTGATCATTTTGCACAGCCACACTTTAAGTCGTTCGTCTTTCAGCTTTCTCAGTGGGCACATTCTTATTTCCTTTCTGCGGCATATGTGTGATCTGGCACATTGCATTACACTTCTTCCTCTTCCTCATTCTTGTAAATGCAGTTCTTATCTTCTGCATATAACATTTATCTTTAAGAGGAATCTATGCTTGAACAGACAGTGCTACTTATGCATTTGTGTTTTGCAAGTCATATGACATTCTCATATCTTTTCATTGATTATTTGCAGCAGTTTAAAATGTCAAAATCAGGCTTCTGTCCAATAGGCTACAGCAAATGTAGTCTGCATGCTGCCACATCTACACCAGAGCCGCATCTCACCCCAAAACCATCATCACTTTCTTACACTACTTTTAAAGGCTCAATGGATAAATAGATATAAGTCTAAAGACAAATCAAAGTTTTTTTTTGGATGTGATGTACTGTACCATGGTACAGTATGTATCAAAGTGCTATATTAATACACAACCATTCAAAACCATTGGGGTCAGAAAGATTTTTAAAATCTTTTTGGAGGTGTTTTGTGCTCACAAAGGCTATACTTATTGAATAAAAATGTAAAAATAGTAATATTGTGAAATAACTGCTTTCTAAAATGTAAATTATTCCTGTGATGGCAGTTTTCAGTGTCACATGATCCTTCAGAAAGCATGACATTATTTCCTTCTCAGTAAACATGACTTATTATCAATATTGAAAACAGAAATGTGTTTTCTTTCAGAGGTAACCTGAAAAGTGTGTTTGATCAAGTCAAATTAACTGCTTAATACAAGTCAAAATATTATTTATTTATTATTTAATAATAACATGTCTGTATCAACTTGACTACATTAGGATACACTAACAAAAGTCATTTTGGTGCTTCCTTAAAATGTGCACTATTAACATTACCAAACAGAAAAAATAATGTCTGATTTCAAACAGGTTGTCAAACAGCTGTTTACATTTTTGGGGGAATCAACTTGAGAAATACTTAAAGATGTCTCTATATATTAACCCCAAAGGGTGCTGGTTGGCCTATGCTTCTTTGTTTACTGTTTATCCTTATTTGAGGGCAGATTACAGGGCTAATAACGTTCGCCACATGCAGCAGGGAGATATACGTTCCTCATTAGCAGCGATTAGCATTTCACTAATTCTTGCAAGAGGCCACTCTTTGATGTTCTCTCCCTAGTCCAAATGCTCTCTGAAGTAATTGCCTTTGCCTCCAAAGCCTCATCCTGCTATCTCTCGGCTTTCAATCCTCACAACTCAGTTATTTATTTTTGCATTCCCTGTTCTTCAGCTTGTTGATTGGTTAAGAAGATAGGATAAGGAAGTGAAGGGTTAGCACTGAACACAAGCTTATGGTCGCAAAAGCTGATTAAGTTCAAGCTAGGATGATTTATATCTCGGCGTCATTATTTTTAGCAGTGGTAAGGTGATTAAGTGATCAGTTTGCTGTCAGTTGCCGAGTACTGTAAGTGTGGTGTTGGAGACTTGTTGTATGTGTTGGGAGGGAAAGTTCACCCAAAAAGTTGTTCCAAACCTGTGTGAGGTTCTTTCTTCTGTTGAGCGCAAAAGAAGATATTTTTAAGAACCAAACAGTTGACGGTAGCCATTGACTTCCATAGTATTTTGTTTCCATATTATGTAATTCAATGGCTACTGTCAACTGTTTGGTTACCAGCATTCTTCAAAATATCTTCTTTTCTGCTAAAAAGAAATTCATACAGGTTTGGAATAACTCGAGAGTGAGTAAATGATGATAGAATTTTTATTTCTGGGTGAACTATGCATTTAAATCTGCAATACCACTTATAACAGTGAATAAATACTGTATGACTGCATTTGTTAGTTTATAAGAAAATAATAGCAGTAAACAGAAATTATGTACTCAGCAAAGGGAAAAAATGTATTGTGCAGGCCTTCCTCTAAAGATCAGTCTGTTTTGTGGATCAATGGCAGCCGTGCACTCGATTGAAGCTGCTTATCACATGTGTTTGTATTTACATGTGAGGAACTGCAGTATACCTGGTAGAATTAGCCTCTAGAGTGATGTGAAACAATGAGAGACATACCTTTTAGTTTTCAAGTGCTTTCGTTTATAGGAATCATTCACCTAAAAATTTTGTCATCATTTACTCACTTGCTTGTTGTTCCAAGCCCATATGAATTAATTTCTTCTGTGGAACATATGAGGGTGAGTAAATGATAGAATATTGGAAAACTTTAGTTTGCTACGCTTTAGGATGTGTTACCCCAAATGTACAAAATGATTAAACAAACCCATGCAACTTTTTACAGTCAAACCCCACAAAACCATGAACTACCATTCAACTCAGATGCTCTTAATTTAAGAAAATGCTCAAATACTTACCTAAAAAACATGCAAACTTTTTTTTTTGAACATCAAAGGCAAGTGTTTACAGCCAAGATATGAAATTGCGATATTGTGCCAGAGGCTTTTTGAAGACTAAAGTGGCCTACAAAAAGGATATCACCAAATTCCAGAAGCCCCTGTCTCCTGTCACAAATAATCACAGCACAGCACAGTGCGGTAACTGTCTCAAGGCGGCTGTTGTGTGTTAAAACAGCTGACTGTATATTTATAAGCTGTAAAGGACTTTCTATCGACAGATATTTTATTTAAAGTTACATAAGAAGGAAATTGTAGATGGGGTCAGGGTTTCTGGAAAGGTGCACATATTTGTGTTTGTATTTGAGTTTGTGTTCATTGTAGGTATTAGAATCTAGTGAGACTGATTCCTTTTTAATAATTCTGATTCCTAATTATTCTATTTATGATTCTTATAGTACTTTTGAGAGCATAACGAATGTAATGACTTGCGGTTAATTCAGTAAAACAGTTCAGTGAATCAAGAGCCATTAGACTTATTCACACTAACTTGTGAGCAGACTGATTCATGAGTCTTTTTGACCCATACATTTTAATAGATTTACAGATTATTTACTTTTTTTTTTAATGCAACAAGCTTTAGATTTAGATCTCCAATGCTAGTTTGATGTGCATTGTTGCTACCCATACCATTTTAACTACACATAGCCTAAAGAAAACATAAGTATGTGAGAGCCTTAGAGCATTGCACTCTTGAGTTTTATGTGGTCTTTGGCCCTTTTTATGGATTATGGACCATGGACATAAAAAAAGCAATTGGAGAAATGTGATTATGAATCATATGATCTTTTTTTTCAGGCCTTGATTGTAGAGTCAGAGCAGTGCTTTTGATCTATTTTCTGAATATTGAAAAAAATTGTAAATGAGACTAAAGGAAAAGGCCCAGAGTATGTCTTTCTGCAGTTTTGGATGAAATAAGGCTATTTCTAATCTATTGTAGAGATCTAGCCTATGGCCTAGTGCTACAATTGCCAGTTTCAAAAGCAGAGGCAAAAAAATCTTTGATCATTTTGCACAGCCACACTTTAAGTCGTTCGTCTTTCAGCTTTCTCAGTGGGCACATTCTTATTTCCTTTCTGCGGCATATGTGTGATCTGGCACATTGCATTACACTTCTTCCTCTTCCTCATTCTTGTAAATGCAGTTCTTATCTTCTGCATATAACATTTATCTTTAAGAGGAATCTATGCTTGAACAGACAGTGCTACTTATGCATTTGTGTTTTGCAAGTCATATGACATTCTCATATCTTTTCATTGATTATTTGCAGCAGTTTAAAATGTCAAAATCAGGCTTCTGTCCAATAGGCTACAGCAAATGTAGTCTGCATGCTGCCACATCTACACCAGAGCCGCATCTCACCCCAAAACCATCATCACTTTCTTACACTACTTTTAAAGGCTCAATGGATAAATAGATATAAGTCTAAAGACAAATCAAAGTTTTTTTTTGGATGTGATGTACTGTACCATGGTACAGTATGTATCAAAGTGCTATATTAATACACAACCATTCAAAACCATTGGGGTCAGAAAGATTTTTAAAATCTTTTTGGAGGTGTTTTGTGCTCACAAAGGCTATACTTATTGAATAAAAATGTAAAAATAGTAATATTGTGAAATAACTGCTTTCTAAAATGTAAATTATTCCTGTGATGGCAGTTTTCAGTGTCACATGATCCTTCAGAAAGCATGACATTATTTCCTTCTCAGTAAACATGACTTATTATCAATATTGAAAACAGAAATGTGTTTTCTTTCAGAGGTAACCTGAAAAGTGTGTTTGATCAAGTCAAATTAACTGCTTAATACAAGTCAAAATATTATTTATTTATTATTTAATAATAACATGTCTGTATCAACTTGACTACATTAGGATACACTAACAAAAGTCATTTTGGTGCTTCCTTAAAATGTGCACTATTAACATTACCAAACAGAAAAAATAATGTCTGATTTCAAACAGGTTGTCAAACAGCTGTTTACATTTTTGGGGGAATCAACTTGAGAAATACTTAAAGATGTCTCTATATATTAACCCCAAAGGGTGCTGGTTGGCCTATGCTTCTTTGTTTACTGTTTATCCTTATTTGAGGGCAGATTACAGGGCTAATAACGTTCGCCACATGCAGCAGGGAGATATACGTTCCTCATTAGCAGCGATTAGCATTTCACTAATTCTTGCAAGAGGCCACTCTTTGATGTTCTCTCCCTAGTCCAAATGCTCTCTGAAGTAATTGCCTTTGCCTCCAAAGCCTCATCCTGCTATCTCTCGGCTTTCAATCCTCACAACTCAGTTATTTATTTTTGCATTCCCTGTTCTTCAGCTTGTTGATTGGTTAAGAAGATAGGATAAGGAAGTGAAGGGTTAGCACTGAACACAAGCTTATGGTCGCAAAAGCTGATTAAGTTCAAGCTAGGATGATTTATATCTCGGCGTCATTATTTTTAGCAGTGGTAAGGTGATTAAGTGATCAGTTTGCTGTCAGTTGCCGAGTACTGTAAGTGTGGTGTTGGAGACTTGTTGTATGTGTTGGGAGGGAAAGTTCACCCAAAAAGTTGTTCCAAACCTGTGTGAGGTTCTTTCTTCTGTTGAGCGCAAAAGAAGATATTTTTAAGAACCAAACAGTTGACGGTAGCCATTGACTTCCATAGTATTTTGTTTCCATATTATGTAATTCAATGGCTACTGTCAACTGTTTGGTTACCAGCATTCTTCAAAATATCTTCTTTTCTGCTAAAAAGAAATTCATACAGGTTTGGAATAACTCGAGAGTGAGTAAATGATGATAGAATTTTTATTTCTGGGTGAACTATGCATTTAAATCTGCAATACCACTTATAACAGTGAATAAATACTGTATGACTGCATTTGTTAGTTTATAAGAAAATAATAGCAGTAAACAGAAATTATGTACTCAGCAAAGGGAAAAAATGTATTGTGCAGGCCTTGTGAATTTTATTTGACAATCTGACAATTATGGAAAGATGATACGTTATGTGGAGAACAAGCCAAACATTTCAGCGGGAAGGGAAGAAATGCAAAAAAGTAAGCAAGCCAAGTTATAACAGTATTTAACATTATTATCCCTTTCTCTGCCCTTCTAGGAAAGAACAACACCTTCTCTCTTCAGTAAACTGCTGGTATCTGGTTTTGAACCAGACTCGAAGAGAAAGCAGAGATCATGCCACACTTAATGATATCTACATCAACAATGTCATCGTTCGCCTGGCTCAGATCAGCGAGGATGTCATCCGGCTCTTCAAAAAGGTCTATAGCTTTGACATTCTTCTTTTTCTTCTCACATCCATTTAAATACCATTATAATATCATGTGTACTTTTAATTAACAGACACCTCTGTGTTCATACTTGCTATTTGATCAGATTATTAAGTTCCAAGAGATTTTTTTTTTTACACGAAATTAAATGAAAAATAGGAAATAATGTTAATTGCATTGTGGGATTCGGTATGGTTTTAATTGCATGTACATTTGTATACATCCATGTTTCATTTATTTTTACTAGCTTATATCTCGCAGTTCTGTTTTTTGTTTCTGCAACGGAATAAAAAAAATTAAAAGGTGACTTTTAGGTGACGATTCTGATTTAGTTTCTCAAAATTGTAATTTTATATCTCGCAATTCTAAGTTTGTGTCTCACAATTATGGCTTCATATCTAGCAATTTTCTCAGAAAAAATGTCTGAATTGTGTAATTAAAAAGTTGCAAATCTTCCATGGGAAGCACTGAACTTTTTCAAATGTGGGAAATCATAACACCCTTTGCTGCTTCAAAATCATTATTTCACACATTCTTTCACACAGCCAAATGACTTTATACATTTGCATGCAATTTCTTGGCAGACATTTTTCTTAGCACACCAACGTCTCCCTTCTTATTTTAGCTGTTCTGTTGGAATTTTAGGCTGAATTTAAATGCTTGCAGACGTGTGTACGGATGGTATGCGACAAAATGAATGTGCATGTTAAAAAGCATGCTGTCTCACAGGGTGACTACAGCCTATTTATGCACATCCTCTCAGAGTTAAAGTCATACTGTGGCGAGAAGTGCCGCTACTGGCTGTATTCTCCGTGGTGTGACTTATGGGGTCTGGACTATATGAGTTGGAACGCTGTCAACACATAGCCTGGATTCCTGTGGTGTAATCCAAACACTACTAGCGTGTTTACACCTGGCTGCTTTTCCTGTAGGTGAGGCCCTGTGCTTCCAGCCGCCATTCATAGGAGAGTGGTTCTGTGAGGTGACTGTGAACCAATAAAACACACCTAGAGCACCCTGGGAAGCTGTTAATTGCTTGCAGTGAGTGTACTCAAGGTCACCTAAGATACCCTACTCTGTATGAGTGCTGCTGTGATGTGACAGGCTTATATTTATAAACAGGTCTGCATATCTTTACAGATTTCCTGATTTGACTCTAATTCACTTTCAGTTCGATGTTATTCAGTATACGGTTCATTTTGATTCATTTTGGCATATTACAGTTAGAATGTCCAAAAATATTTTCCAAAAATGTTCTTAGAAATATAGAGAACCTTCTAATTTGCCATTATGAACACTATGAACATTATGCATTTTTTTTTACAAATATCATCACCAATAATCATACATATTAATAATATGTGGATATAAAATAAAATTGCCTTTCTAGTGTCAAACTTTTATAACTACTAAAAATGATAAACTCATAAACACTTCACTTTAATATGTGACTCTTTTTTAATGATTCAATAAAAGGACTGACTCAAAAGAGTCATTTCAGTTCAGTTCAGTTAATTTTATTGTCATTCTATACATCTTGACACATGAGAATGAAATATGTACTCAGGTTCATGAGTGTATTCATAAAATTAACATATTATACTATAAACGTACACTAATACAATACTTGTTCATGAATGGAACAACACTTGATGTGTTGTACAGTGTGTTTTTGATTCACTAAAATTAACCGAAGTTGTTCAGAAATTTCATATTTTATAATTATATTTACAACACTGTGGCAATAGAACATACTCACAGTTCATAATACAATTATTAAATTTCAATATGTGATTTTTAAGGACATTTTTGACAACTTTTGGTACTCTTGTACAGTTGGATCACTCCTTAATGTCCAGTGTAAAATATGGGTCCTAAAACCAAAGCAGTTGAGAATCACTAGTCTAGCAACATGAGTCTGCTGTCTGGAATGATAATGAATAGCCTTCCTTACATCCTTAAGCTCTTATTTTAACTTTTTCTTTAATTACATGTGTGACACATTCAATAGTAGTTAGTAAACACTAACAGCAGTTTTGTCCACGTCAGAGGATTCCAGCACACAGTGAGATGAGAAATGTACACCTGAGGTCAGCGAAACGTTTCGCTGGTGGGTCGAATGAGGATGAATGAGCAGCAAAAACTAGTAAACATGTATTGTAGCTTGACAGCATTTTGAATGCTCTTATATTAGTGTTACCAGGGGTTTCCACTGAGAGCTGTTGCGCTGTGAGTGTGATGTATGCAGTAATACTGATTCTCAATCCCCATGGGCCGTAATAATGCCTGATTTGGCTCAGCAAAAGCATGAATTTGGAGTGGGTTCGTGAGAAGATAAAGAAAAAGGGAACACCTCATTATAAACAATATATAATGTCCTGTCTTAAGCAATTTTCGCTTGGTAATAATTTCATGTTATTTCTCTGAACATATAACCCAGGCATTTATTGTAAATTTTTTACATTGTATTTATTTATTTATATATTTGTATTTATGTAATTTTTTTATTTTATTTATGTCTTTAAAAACTAAAATATTTAATAGCAATAATAATAAAAATAATCTTTAAAAAAAACACGAATAAATACACGGTTAAATGTAATCTTACATTTAAAAAAATTTCAAAATAAATATCAGGTTTTTTGTACTGTATGATATATTTTTTGTGATGCCTAAATTCCCAAATTCTTGATTTTATTTTTATTTTTAATATACTTTAATTTACAAAATAGTAAGCAATTAGAATATTGGACATCTCATTGGTTATCTGCAATAGCATGAAATTGCTTATTTAAATATTTAAATTTAATATGGGAACATTCCTGAATATAAACATTTCTCATCAAATTCTTTCCAAAAATAAAAAAATAAATCATAGAAAAAATTCTTAGCTATATTATCCATATTAATTCTGTACTCAAATAAGTCTCATGGCATTTAATCTCTTTCATCAGATGTTGTGCTATATTGAGTCCATATGTTTCCTAAAAACAAAATCAACACATATACATGAGGTGCTTGAGGCCCATATGAGGTAAGGTACTTATCCCATTAGAATGGATGACTAGATGTGTAAATTGGTTGCAGGGATAAGTGTGTGTATGTGTATGTACACATTCATGTGAAGAGAGAGATTATTTTTTATCCCTAAGCACAGGCCTGACTACTCATGCTGTAGCCTCATCATTGCATCAAAATATCACAAAATGTCCTTTGTGCAGGACGGATCATTCCAGTAGCTTGTGGTGTAGTGTTATTTTAGTATGATTTATATACAGTATTTATTAATAATTTTTATTAGCTTTTATTTTTATATTTATATTTTCAACTATCATTTTAATTTAAGTTCCGGCTTTATTAATTTGATTGTGTTTTTGTCTTTTGTCCAATATTTTTGGTTAGGTTTATTTTTTATTTCATTTTTAGATTTAGTAATAATTGTACTTATTTCAGTTAGCTGCCAAGGCAGTGTTTCTAATTTTTGTTTAATGTTTTTTTAAGTTAAAAATGTTCAACTAATATTTATAAATTTTTTCAGCTTTATTTTAATTCCTGAAATAAATTTTTGGATAGTTTTAGTTTCAGTCAACAATAACAACTTTAGAAAAATCAGTGTTTTACATGCCATTTGATATGATTTTATGTGTTGTTTTCTTTTTGTACTATGCAAGGTTTTGTCGTCTGATTTGTTTTCTTTTTTGAGCCTCCTCAGAGAAATGCACCATTCCTACGCACAGTTTTTGAACAGTTGACAGCAAAGGTGATGCTTGTACCTGTAGACTCTGTGGGCATGGGCGTTTTACCAGACTTTTGTTGCGTCTGAATGTGTCTGTCTGGACCA
Source organism: Sinocyclocheilus grahami (assembly GCF_001515645.1). NCBI lineage: Eukaryota > Metazoa > Chordata > Actinopteri > Cypriniformes > Cyprinidae > Sinocyclocheilus > Sinocyclocheilus grahami. The sequence goes on along the minus strand of NW_015506306.1, from coordinate 275,786 downwards.
GTCTCTGTCTTTTGTGCCTAATGAAAAAAACTTGTGCTTGCAGTGAACAGTTTCCAGCTTCCCTGGAGTTCTTGCCCTCTAATATCTGCCAGATTGTGCCTCTGACTTTAGAGTTAAATGCACTACATTCTCTCGGCTCACACGGCGGCAGGTGTGTGTACGTGTGCATGTAAGCAGCAGTAGCTATGCTGGTGGGAGGAGGTACAAAATGTTTTTCTCCTCTCGTAGAGTTGTCTTATTTCCCGTTAACTTGTTTATAGCATTATTAAATTATTATTTTCCCACAGGAATGCATAAGCAGTTTTCAGTGTCACAGTCAGAGTATCTGAATCAGCCTGGTTCCTGTCTGAACCACTGTGTACAAAAACACAGGAAATGATGCTGAAGAGGTTATTTGAAAAGCGTTGTATCAAATGATCGATCGATTGAAAACATGAGCCTTTTTGGCTATTGTGACAATATAGTGTGGTCACCATACAGCAATGAGAAACATGAAGCCTTCAGCCTGATGATGATAGAACATACAGTTAAACATTCAATCAACCAGTACTGAAACCCTAAATATTCACTCATAGTCATCTTTGTCAAACCAAGCTGCTTTTTAAATTCATTATTTATTTATTTGGTAACACTTTAATATAGGGACCAATTCTTACTATTAGCTAGTTGCTTATTAGCATGCATATTACTAGCATATTGGCTGTTTATTATTACTTATAAAGCACATATTCTGCATGAGCATATTCTACATCCCTAATCCTACCCAATACCTAAACTTAACAACTACCTTACTAGGCAGTAATTAGGAGTTTATTGAGGCAAAAGTCATAGTTAATTAATATCAGACCTTAAAATAAAGTGTGCCATTTATTTATAAAAAAAAATTTTAACCTTGCATTTTGGATCTTGGTTATGTATGTTTGTGATGCTTGGTAGGTTATATAAAAGATATGTGTTCCGCATATTTCCAGTCTACAAAAAGGGGAAAGCAACATCTTTAACATGACACCATCAAAAAACATGGGGTTGTAAAAATTATTAATGGAACTGAATTTGTAATACTTGTTGTCTGGCAAATAGTAAATTAGTTTTTAATGTTTCTAGATGTTTCTGTACTTTTTTTGTGTTGTTTTTGAGTATATTCTAATCTATAATGTATTGTTACTGCAGAGTTTAGAGTTTGACTAATTTGTGACCCATTTTGTTTATTTTTTTATTTTTGTGTATGTTCCAGAGTAAAGAAATTGGCATTCAGATGCACGAGGAGCTGGTGAAAGTGACAAACGAGCTGTACACTGTGAGTATAATGTCTCTCAATCGCTCTCTCTTTATTTTTCCTTCTCTATTTTTCTCGCTCTCCCTCTGAATGGAGCTCTCACCCCCTGTGTCCTGCCATGCACCATGGAAACGCTGACTCTCTTGCCAAAAACAAAAACAATTGGCTGTGCGACAATTTGGAGAAGAAAGAAACTGTTGCTTCACATAGATTTCTATTAAAGGATGGGAAGCTGAATCAAGGGATTTTTTTCAGGGAATAATGCACGTGGTACTATTTGCGATTGTGCTAGTGATGGGAAAATAGTAGATTGATAGAGTCGCCTGGTAGAGCGTCATAGTAGGCACATCTTAAATTACATCCACATTGCATTTTAATTTGCTTCAGAATCTGGGTCATTAGAAGCCAAAATCCTGCTTTAGTTTCTCTTACATCAACCAAGATGCAGCCTCTTTTTTTGGGCCTCTCAGTGTTTTTCCCTGGATGAAATCCAAGCTACCTCTGCAGAGGAGCAGGCTGAGATTAATGTTGTCACCCATGACAGGACATCAAAGTGAGATTCTTCTCCATCGCTCGAGGCTCGACCTATTCCAGATGTCCCCTTTGCATCTTTATGCAGGTGGCATAGTAAAATATCTCACCCGTATCTCTGAATAAAACTAGCCACAGTATAGCTCATATGATCCTTCTCCTGTTGTGCCATCTCTTGACTACGGTTGTAAATTGCAGTGTCAAAAAAGTCTAAAATGTGGTTGTACCCCACCTACCATAAAAGATCTGAAACAATAAAACATAGTCCTAAGCCGTTCTTAAATCCTTACGAGAACAGATATGATACTTATGAATCAGGAATACACTGTTACTTCCTTTAAATTGTTGAAACTCACACATATGCTGTTTGGGATCAGGCACTCTGACGCTGATGTGTTTCAAGGTCACTGACAGGGAGTGTAATGTGTCGCTGGAGAAGACATGGGAGAGGATCATTATCCTTCCCCTGCCACCCTTCCTCTTTTTTTCCTCAAATAGAGCCTGTCAGGATACCGAATCCCTGCAGAAAGAGCTAAATTATTACGTTCTGCATCATTGTGGTCACAAAATATTTAGTATGTAATTTCTCTGCTAAGTAGACACAGAAATGTGGTCTTTTGTATTATACTGTTTTATTGGAGTATAGGCTGTGTGCATTGTGCAGTGCTATCAGTTTTGATGATATATATGAATGTGCATGTGTGCGTGTGTACAAATACACACACACACACACACACACACACACACACACATAGTGTAAAATAAGTCTTTTGTTCTGTAGATTTGCCATTTTTAATTCAGCAGTCTTACATTTCATTTATTTTAAACATGAAGCATACAGTTTTTATATACAATTTTAAATGTCAGTGTCTGTTCTTTTCCCATGTATTGGTAGGTCGTAGGTTCACTATTAACATAAATTATTCAACAGTCTGAGGATTATGCTAAACAGTGTTATGAATATCACAAATTTTGTCTCACTTTGCAAACGTTATATAACGTATGCATGACAGAGCATAGTGGCTTGCTTCTGATCAACTGTTCTTGATATACAGCTTGACAATAAAAATGAAAGAGAGCCTGCACTAGTAGCCTTAAGTATTGATCACTCTTGATCCCTTCCTGTGGTTTGAGTTATGTGTTCTGAATGTAGAATAAGAAATATAAATGTAAAGCTTCTGACAGTCCCAATGTGCAATGTGAAATTTCTGCATTAGTTTTGCAATGTGTTTGTGAATTAGGATGATCAATGGTTCTTGACTTTCTTTCTTGGGTATTAAAGCAAGGCGCTACAGGCAAAATCACTGGGGGGGTTTTTCATGCACTGGTCAATTTTGAGATTTTGTGCTATTTTGCTTCCATAACATATCAGTAATCTTTCAGACTAGTGGAATGAAAACATCCAAAATATTTAAGTGTTTATTGTCTATTTACGTCTGTACATTTCAATTAAAATATATCTTCAAATGTTTTCTCAAAGTGAGTGAAATCTCCATTTCAGTATAGTACATTTTTAGAGTGTACACCAAACTTTACAGTTTTTATTCCTATAATAAGGGTTGTACAGGGTGGTTTGTTTATATATCATTCGCCTGATTTATATAGCATTTTGTTCCTGAAAACATGATGATTTATTTTTCTGGCTGTTGACAATATGTTCTGATTTATGGAGTGATAAAAAGAGATATCTAAAATCCCTTCTGTAAAACCTTTAACTCCCCCATGTCAACAAAACAACAAGCAAGAAAAACAAGAATTTTGAACCTGGCTTAATCTAATGTCTAGATTTCTGTTCTAGAAAGGTATGCAGATGAGTGCATATCTAGTTATACAATGACTCAATTTTGTATTTAAATTGTCACAGTGTTTGTTGTGGTGACCGGGACTGGTCACTTGAGGGCGCTCTTCTGTTTTACGTTGTTTGTGTTAAACTCCATTTCCCATAGTCCCCTGCTCTCTAATCCTGGTCTAATCGGTAACACCTGTTCATCATTAACCCAGCTATATATATCATGCCTTCTCTGTCTGTCATTTGCGTCTGGATTGTATTGTCTTCTCAGTTTGTGTTTTCTGTGGTCAGGTTGGATTACCTTTTGCAACGTTTTTGTTCTGTTTTGTTCTGTTATTATTTTCAATAAACTGCACATGGAACTTACCCTGTTTCCTCCTGGCATTTCGTGACAGAATCCAGACGCCATTACTAGTTCCAGCAGTTTGTTTTTGTTACCTTTTGTGGATCATGGACGTTCGGATTGTTCCTCCTCCTTCGAAGGAGCGCAGGGCTCGGCTCCGGATGTTGGCGGATCTTCGCCAACGGGGGATGGACATTGGAGATTTCGCTCAGTCCTTTTGGAACCTTGCGGTAGGGATGGGACTTCATGACTCAGACTTGAAGAAAGTCTTTAATTGTGGTTTAGACAATCCCGTGCCTACTCGGGAGATGGATGGGCTTAAAATGCTTGACTTTTGGGGCCTCATTGATTACCTTGGTTACCATTCACGGAGCCCAGTCCAGTCCCGGAGCTCACAGAGCCCGCTCCAGTCCCGGAGCTCACGGAGCCCAGTCCAGTCCAGACCCGGAGCTCGCCGAGTTCGCTCCAGTCCCGGAGCTCACGGAGTTCGCTCCAGTCCCGGAGCTCACGGAGCCCGCTCCAGTCCCGGAGCTCAGGTACTCCTGAGTTGCTGAGAGGGATTTCGGTCCCACCAATGTTGCCTGACAGGATTCTGGCTCTGTTCTGGTTGCCCGCCTGGGTTCTGGTGTGGCAGGAGCCTCACTGGCTCATTCCTCCGGCTCCGTCCTGGCCATCTGCTGGGAGTCCTGCGTGGTTGGGGTCTTGCTGGTCCATCCTGCCGGTCCCGCCTTGGCCTTTCACCCTGCCGGTTCTGTGCTCATGCCTTGGTCTAGCTCTGTCCTCTTCCGTTGGTTGGTCCTGGACCGCCATCCCTCCCCCTGGTCCGCCTCTATTCCACCTCCCTCCTGAACTTTTGTGTGTCTGGTGGAGCGTCTGGTATCCGCTCTGTAGAGGGGGGATAATGTCACAGTGTTTGTTGTGGTGACCGGGACTGGTCACTTGAGGGCGCTCTTCTGTTTTACGTTGTTTGTGTTAAACTCCATTTCCCATAGTCCCCTGCTCTCTAATCCTGGTCTAATCGGTAACACCTGTTCATCATTAACCCAGCTATATATATCATGCCTTCTCTGTCTGTCATTTGCGTCTGGATTGTATTGTCTTCTCAGTTTGTGTTTTCTGTGGTCAGGTTGGATTACCTTTTGCAACGTTTTTGTTCTGTTTTGTTCTGTTATTATTTTCAATAAACTGCACATGGAACTTACCCTGTTTCCTCCTGGCATTTCGTGACATAAATAAAACATTTCAGAAAAATTGTAATACAAAACAGTTGTCTTAATGTACTGTGATTAATCAGCTGGGGAAAGTATGGCGGTATCTATGAATTAAAATGTTCACCCAGTACAGTCTTCTATGTGCAAAGTCTATGAAATCTGTCGATCAGATTGAAAACCAAAATTGCATTTATTTCTTTTTAGTTCCATCTGAGAAGCTTGAAAACTTTAAAGTAGTGTTTGCTGTAATTTTTGTAATGGAAAGTTCTGTGGATTTTGCTCACAGTTTGTGGAAAGTGAAAGCTCAGCAGCTTTTATATATAACAAATAGGCCTATAACAAATGAGAGCTGAAGAACATTGAAATTGGTTGTGTATTGTATTTGAGAAAATAAATCTTTTTTCTAAATGATAGCAAAACAGCTCATTATAAATTCCGCAGCTTTAAAGAAATTAATGTAGTGCCCTTGCACGACTGTACTTGAAGCTCTATTAGACATGCTTCTATGCATAAGAATTGGGTGTTGACTTTGGGAGCCCTCCCCAAAGACATTGACATGTGACTTAATTGAATGTGAATTAAATTTGCAGACCTTCATTGCAGACCTGCAGAATTGCAGACCTTCAAAACCAAAGAAATAATAGGATGTTGTTTCTCTTATTCAACCAGTTTGCATCTCGTACCTCTTTTATGGCATGGTAAACAGGAGAGATCATATTATGTTTATTGCAGAAATTGAAGTCCTGCCTTTTTTCCTATTCTTTTATGTTCTGAACAAGATTGTCACTCATTGTCATGGTCCTCTGTCTCTTCAGGGTCTTGAAGGCATCAGCCTGCATGCAATGCAGATGATCAGTCTAATATGATGAATGAGTCTGTGCAGCCCATTTTCTCCAGTCCTTGTCGATCACAAGGTCTTACAAAAGATAGTCTGTTTTTGGCTGGTTGACAGGTAAATAGTTTAGTTGGAATGCCTGAAATTTTTCTGCAGTTTTCAAGAAATTGAAATGGTAGCAGTTAGGGTGTGTACCGCAGTACAGAAGCACACAGACGTGCTCCGGGCAGTTTCTGTGGAAATGGAAGTTGTATATAAATCATTGCAAGTTAGTTTAAGGTTTCTGGCTAATGCTCAAATACTGAGCTAATGCGGCTTAGCAAAGGAAGCGAGACTATCCTTGCACAGCTCTCGGACAAACTTAGGCCACAAAACCTCATTGGTGTTCGATGTGAGAATAAATGTTTTGTCAGTTCTTCAACCTAAGAATTGTGAAAATGTGTTTCATGTGGTAACATGTAAACTGGTGATTTTTAAAGGCAAATATTTTGCTTTAAAACAGATGGTTTCAGCAGTGATTATTTATGTTTGTTTTGTTTTGTGAAATATTTCCTTAAAAATAATTTTTTGTAAAAATAGCAATTTAGTCACAGCTAAAGATTTTACATTTTTATAACATTTTCTATATACATTTATATATATTATATTTATATATACATATAAACTGTTTTGAAATGTTAAATATTACCCTCTCCTTTGTGAATATACTGTACAAGATTTACTGACGCTAGCTGTGACTGTTATTTTATTGAAAATCTGAGTTATAGTTAGTTTCGGAGTTGCTATAAGCTACTTTTTTCATAAAACACACCATAGATTTTTATAGAAACCATATTTAGTTTGATGTAACCACGAGGAGGAGTATTACATGTGTATTACATGTGATCTTACTACAAAATACCACAGTTAAACTATGGTTATTTTGCAAGCTACATCAGATCTGTACCATAGCAGAATTTGCCATCCTATTAAAAATCATTTGCGTGAGACCTTTTTACATTTTATTGAAATATTTTCCCTAATTACAACAACATATATACCATAAGTACATGTGTTTAAAGAGATCCCACTGCTGTATCTAATGTCAATCTTCCCCAAGCGTTGCTCTTTACAGCGTAGGTCATCTCACCTCAACATGCCTGTAAATACAATTTTGATGCTGGAGGTTTACCAGCCATGTCCATCAAACATGCTTGTAAACATGTTCCTTTGCTGTGTTCTCTTTGAGGGGCATGAGCTGATGAGTGACAGCTTGGGGAGGAGCTGAGTGCTAACCTAGATTTTCTCCTGCACTGGAGTACATAGATCCTGTCGAATTTACTCACCCGCTCAGTATTTTTATTGGTAATAATTTCACCCTGCCTGCAGATTTAAGATTGTGTCACCTTGAGTGTTGTACTGTTTAGCTTTCTTTGTGTCATTGAAAATTATAAAATAATGTCATTGAATTCTGATGGATCAGTTCTAAGTTGTATTATTTGGTTATAATGTTACGTATATGCTGATGTGTGTAAGGTTTGTATGTAATATTCCATGCAGCATAGAATAGAATAGGATAGGATAGAATAGGCTGTTGTTTTAATGGTCTCTTCAAGCATGCATACCGCAGATTCTAGCACATTTTGCCCTCCATCAACCTTGTAATGGCTGCATCGTTTACACAACTGCATGTGAAATGCCAGAGAACACCATCTAAGAATCGGTAAGCTTGAAGACATTTCAGACTGTGTATGTTTACTAGACCCTGTTAAAAGAGCTGGTGATCTGTCCGGAGCCAGACACAGCTTGCACTTCTCTGAGAAACATCCTTTGCATCCTCTTCCTAATGAACCTGAGGAAACAGCTTTTTCCATCAGGGAATACTATAGGGACATTGGGCCTGGATCCTGTGTAATGTTTAATGACTGGAACATGTTATAATAGTCCAAAGAACAAAGCTAATGGTGTAAGTGTATTGAATTTAGAGCATTTAACATGGCTTCCTCATGTGTATGTCAATATTTTGAAGTATTTGTGACTAAAATTGTTCATATTTTATGGTGCAGTTGATCTTATTCATAAAGGTATTCATCAAAGAAAACTGAAAGTATTTTTTTTGTTTCCACAAAAAAATATTAAGCAGCAGAACTGTTTTCAACATTGATTTCCGAAGTCTGGAGAAATGCCTGCTGATGTTAAGTTTGCCATCACAGGAATAAATTACATTTTTAAAATATGCTGGAAAAGAAAATGGTTATTTTAAATTGTAATAGCATATCACAATATTGCTGTTTTTACTTTATTTTTGTTTAAATAAATGCAGCCTTGGTGAGCATAATACATTTCTTTTAAAAACATTAAAAAAATCATACAGACTTCAAGCTTAGAAAATTAGTGTATGTAATATTGATAGAAGGGAACATTTGTAATTTTTTATATTCAGTTTATATTCAGAAATAAGAGTGTAGGTAATTCGATTGTAAATACTTGCTCTGACTTTGATTCTTTAGAGTGTTTTTTTCATGATTTGTCAGATTTTGGTACAATTCACGTTTCATATAACATTTTGATATTTTTTGATGCTCATAAATTTTATTTTTAGGTAATACATGTACACATAATTGGATATCATTATCGTTATTTCAGTTATTATTATCAGTTATTAATTCAGTAAATGATGCATTGAATTTGCTTTTTTTGATTGCTACACCCCTAAAGTAAATCATTCACAATTGTGATCCACAAAAGAATGAAAGTTTTATGGTTTGAGAATTACATGAGGGTGTAAGTAATGTCAGAATTAAAATTTTGGGTAAACATGTCCTTTTATTGGTTAAAGCCATAGCCATTTATAGGTTAACCTCCACAAAAAGTGTAAACGTGGTGGCTGTGGTGCTTTCAAAGTGTTGTTTGTTTGAGCAGTTTTATATGTTAACTTTCAATGCTGTAAATTTGAGACAGGACTACTTGTTTGTCCAAATAATGGACAATGGGGGAAAACCTGGACACAAACAATTATTTTTGCTGTTGAATTTAATATTGGAGCAGCACAGACACATTTCACCTTTAAATCACAGAGGAAGCAGCACTAAAAGCATGCATAGTGCCATCGTGCGGACGCACTTGATGACCTCCTCTGGAATGATCAGATGATCTGTGGGTGTGAAGTTAGAGTGAAATAGCTGAGTGTATGTACATTAATGTCAGGGTCAGTGCAGATGAGCAGTCTGTGGACGCCTGCAGGCTGGCTGATTTAATAAGCGTTTTATTGAAAACACCATCAGACAGGCATCTGCCGGCTATAAGGAGCGGAATAAAGCCGGGCAGTGGTGCAGAGGACCCCCCTCCCCTTTCACTTGCTCTGCTCTATTGTTTGAGCAGAGAGGATATTAATGGGGTTGAATAGCAGACTGGGTCACACCAATCAGACATGAGGTAAAACAGTTTGCATCGTTGCAAACACCTCAGTCACACAGAGAGCTCCGTCGTCGGAGTCAGCAAAGCTGAAAGCTGTTTGTTTGAATCAGCTTTGTGTTTCATACACGCTGGTGGAAAGAGGCAGGATTATGGTACTTCTGCTGCCAAGTCCATACTCCTATGTATATTCATGAGGTGATCTGCTCTGTAGAGCTGATGGGAATACAACTGATCCTTCTCAACTGAGACCTGCACAGCTTCTCTGGAATTAAACTAGTTTGGAGATCATTTCAAGGAAGTGTCAGGATTTAGTTGTTTTGTATCACCAAGGAAACTCATAGATGTCTTCATTTTAAATAAATGTGAGAATAACATTTATGAAATGTTTCATTTTGTTGTTTTACATTTAAAGCCTTGGGTTGTTTCTGCAGTACATATTCTCATTTACATTTTTATGAAAGTTCTAGTATAATCCAGGATTTTGTCCCACATAAAGGATTTTTTTCAGTGTTTGTTACTTTCTTCTGTCCCAGTTTAATGCGCAAAGGTAATACACTTCTCCAAGCCTGCGTTTATGTAATCAAAAATACAGGAAAGACAGTAACATTACAGTTTAAAATAACTGTTTTCTATTTTAATATATTTTAAAAGGTAATTTATTCCTGTGATGGCAAAGCTGAATTTTCTGCAGCCTTTAAGATTCTTTGAATAATAAAAAGTATATTTACATTTTTATGTAACATTATAAATGTCTTTACTGTCACTTCTTTTTATCAATTTAGTGCATCCTTGCTGAATAAAAGTTTTAAACAGTGGTGTATTTTTTTTCTGAAAGTATTCCCCAGCACCATAGATCTAAAATATAATTTGTGCTTTCAGTATTCCAACACACTCTAAAAAATGCTGGGTTGGTTCAACCCAACTTTGGGTCAAATTTGGACTAACCCAACGTTTAGGTTAAAAATGTAATGTACAAATTTAACCCAGCGGTTGGGTTAGTTAGGAAGATTTTGGAAGATTATTAGCTGGTTCAAAAATGTTTTTAAAACATCGCTGAGAGGATTTTAAATGGCATTTTTCTGAAGCAGGATTTCAGACCAATGAGATTTTGGAGTGGGCGGGGCAACCAAGTGAAACAGCAGAAATGAAAATCAAACTATCTGCGAATATCATTTGTTTTCACAGTTAGTTAGGACAAAAACTCACATGACAGAGATTTTATCATTACCCATCTGGTTAGGATATAGTGTGATGCTGTTAAACTAGTCTTTATAGTATTTTATATCATCCTACAGGTGATGAAGACGTATCACATGTATCACACGGAGAGCATCAGTGCAGAAAGCAAGCTGAAGGAGGCCGAGAAACAAGAGGAGAAACAGTTTAGCAAATCTGGAGACATCAACGTCAACCTCCTGCGCCATGAAGACCGACCCCAGCGCCGCAGCTTGGTCAGGAAGATTGAGAAGATGAAGGAGAAGGTGAGATTACTCTGGTGAGCTTGCGGCAGAGCTCATAGTGCTCAGTAGAGTGACTCATAATGCCTCCCTGCTTTTATTAAACCAAAGGGCCATTGCAGCCTAGAATCACATTCATTTCTTCTCCCGACACTCTCAAGCAGGATTGTGACCCTTTAAGAGAAAGATTATGTTATTTCAAGTGGTGTATATTGTCTCTGCACAATGGAGAATAAAGCTAGCCCTTTGTCACTCCTAGACTTCCTTTGAAAACCACTGTGGAAGGAAGTGAAAGCCCACATTGCATCATCATGACCAATGTCTTTTTATCCAAAGCTACTTTCAGTACTCTTATTAGACAATCCCCCTGGAGGAACCTTGAGTTAAGTGCTCTTGTTCTTGGTTAAGTGCTCAAAAGCACAATGGTGACACCTCTTTGCGAGGATCAAACCAGAAAACTTCCGAATGCAAACACTGAGCTTCGTTTGGCAGTAAATGCTGTTCCACACAAACTCTTCTCTTCAAGTGCTCCAAGTTTGGGTCACTTACTTGTAATGAGAAGTGCTTATAAATCCTCTTTTCTTCAAGTATTTTTTCAACAAATGAGAAGCTTTAATGACTTCCTGCATTTTTCCTTTGAAATAAAAGCTTAATTTAAGACATTTAATTAATTTAATAATAATTTTTTTCTTATCTAATTTATTTTTTACAGTGAAATATTACAAAAGTAATACGTTTAA
>NW_015506306.1:257072-263242 GCF_001515645.1 Sinocyclocheilus grahami | reverse complement strand
TACACCCCTAAAGTAAATCATTCACAATTGTGATCCACAAAAGAAAGAAAGTTTTATGGTTTGAGAATTACATGAGGGTGTAAGTAATGTCAGAATTTAAATTTTGGGTAAACATGTCCTTTTATTGGTTAAAGCCATAGCCATTTATAGGTTAACCTCCACAAAAAGTGTAAACGTGGTGGCTGTGGTGCTTTCAAAGTGTTGTTTGTTTGAGCAGTTTTATATGTTAACTTTCAATGCTGTACATTTGAGACAGGACTACTTGTTTGTCCAAATAATGGACAATGGGGGAAAACCTGGACACAAACAATTATTTTTGCTGTTGAATTTTATATTGGAGCAGCACAGACACATTTCACCTTTAAATCACAGAGGAAGTAGCACTAAAAGCATGCATAGTGCCATCGTGCGGACGCACTTGATGACCTCCTCTGGAATGATCAGATGATCTGTGGGTGTGAAGTTAGAGTGAAATAGCTGAGTGTATGTACATTAATGTCAGGGTCAGTGCAGATGAGCAGTCTGTGGACGCCTGCAGGCTGGCTGATTTAATAAGCGTTTTATTGAAAACACCATCAGACAGGCATCTCCCGGCTATAAGGAGTGGGAGAAAGCTAGGCAATGGTGCAGTGAACCCCCCTCCCCTTTCACTTGCTCTATTCTATTGTTTGAGCAGAGAGGATAATGGGGTTGAATAGCAGACTGGGTCACACCAATCAGACATGAGGTAAAACAGTTCTCTGTCATCGGAGTGAGCAAAATGTGCAGTTTTGTTTGAATCAGCTTTGTGTTTCATACACACTTCCTTCAGAATCTCATTGTCCTTAGATCGTCCCCTCCTTCAGCCTCTGTCATCCCGGGCTTGAATGGAAGGCTTGGACTTGGTGGAAAGAGGCAGGATTATGGATACTTCTGCTGCCAAGTCCATACTCCTATGCATATTCATGAGGTGATCTGCTCTGTAGAGCTGATGGGAATACAACTGATCCTTCTCAACTGAGACCTGCACAGCTTCTCTGGAATTAAACTAGTTTGGAGATCATTTCAAGGAAGTGTCAGGATTTAGTTGTTTTGTATCACCAAGGAAACTCATAGATGTCTTCATTTTGAATAAATGTGAGAATAACATTTATGAAATGTTTCATTTTGTTGTTTGACATTTAAAGCCTTGGGTTGTTTCTGCAGTACATATTCTCATTTACATTTTTATGAAAGTTCTAGTATAATTCAGGATTTTGTCCCACATAAAGGATTTTTTTCAGTGTTTGTTACTTTCTTCTGTCCCAGTTTAATGAGCAATAGTAATACTCTCCTCCAAGCCTGCGTTTATGTAATCAAAAATACAGGAAAGACAGTAACATTACAGTTTAAAATAACTGTTTTCTATTTTAATATATTTTAAAAGGTAATTTATTCCTGTGATGCTAAAGATGAATTTTCAGCAGCCTTTAAGATTCTTTGAATAATAAAAAGTATATTTACATTTTTATGTAACATTATAAATGTCTTTACTGTCACTTTTTTTTAATCAATTTAGTGTATCCTTGCTGAATAAAAGTTTTAAACAGTGGTGTATTTTTTTTCTGAAAGTATTCCCCTGCACCATAGATCTAAAATATAATTTGTGCTTTCAGTATTCCAACACACTCTAAAAAATGCTGGGTTGGTTCAACCCAACTTTGGGTCAAATTTGGACTAACCCAACGTTTAGGTTAAAAATTTAATGTACAAATTTAACCCAACAATTGGGTTAGTCCATATTTGACCCAAAGTTGGGTTGAACCAACCCAGCACTTTTTAGATTGCAGTTTTGATGTCACTGATGCCAAACGCCATTGGTGTAATTATGTGAAAATGTCAATGAAATTTGGCAGTTTAATGGAAGTGTTCAAAAATGTTTTTAAAACATCACTGAGAGGATTTTAAATGGCATTTTTCTGAAGCAGGATTTCAGACCAATGAGATTTTGGAGTGGGCGGGGCAACCAAGTGAAACAGCAGAAATGAAAATCAAACTATCTGCGAATATCATTTGTTTTCACAGTTAGTTAGGACAAAAACTCACATGACAGAGATTTTATCATTACCCATCTGGTTAGGATATAGTGTGATGCTGTTAAACTAGTCTTTATAGTATTTTATATCATCCTACAGGTGATGAAGACGTATCACATGTATCACACGGAGAGCATCAGTGCAGAAAGCAAGCTGAAGGAGGCCGAGAAACAAGAGGAGAAACAGTTTAGCAAATCTGGAGACATCAACGTCAACCTCCTGCGCCATGAAGACCGACCCCAGCGCCGCAGCTTGGTCAGGAAGATTGAGAAGATGAAGGAGAAGGTGAGATTACTCTGGTGAGCTTGCAGCAGAGCTCATAATGCTCAGTAGAGTGACTCATAATGCCTCACTGCTTTTATTAAACCAAAGGGCCATTGCAGCCTAGAATCACATTCATTTCTTCTCCCGACACTCTCAAGCAGGATTGTGACCCTTTAAGAGAAAGATTATGTTATTTCAAGTGGTGTATATTATCTCTGCACAATGGAGAATAAAGCTAGCCCTTTGTCACTCTTTGACTTCCTTCAAAAACCACTGTGGAAGGAAGTGAAAGCCCACATTGCATCATCATGACCAATGTCTTTTTATCCAAAGCTACTTTCAGTACTCTTATTAGACAATCCCCCTGGAGGAACCTTGAGTTAAGTGCTCTTGTTCTTGGTTAAGTGCTCAAAAGCACAATGGTGACACCTCTTTGCGAGGATCAAACCAGAAAACTTCCAAATGCAAACCCTGAGCTTCGATTGGCAGTAAATGCTGTTCCACACAAACTCTTCTCTTCAAGTGCTCCAAGTTTGGGTCACTTACTTGTAATGAGAAGTGCTTATAAATCTTCTTTTCTTCAAGTATTTTTTTCAACAAATGAGAAGCTTTAATGACTTCCTGCATTTTTCCTTTGAAATAAAAGCTTAATTTAAGACATTTAATTAATTTAATAATATTTTTTTCTTATAATTAAATAAAAAATGTCACTTTATAATGTTTTCATTATGCAAATTTAATTAATATGTTAAATGTATTACTTATATAAACGTATTAACATGTTAAACGTATTACTAATATAAAAATGTATATGTTTAATATTTGTATGATTATTATTATTATATTTTAATACTCTATTTTAAAGTGAAATATTTCAATGGCAATACTTTGTTTAATATTTTTATTTATTTATAATAAAAGTTATATTTATAATAAAACTTTATATAACAGTAATAATAATAATTGTATTAGATTAATATTATTAATATTAATATTATTGTATTAGAATAAAATATTACAAGACTAATATTTCTAATTCTTCCGTTTTTATTTAATAATAATAATAGCAATTATTATTATTATTATAGTCATATTGATATAATCACTATACATTTTTTTAATCACATTTGAAATCATGATCACAGTTTTTATTAGGTAAAATCCCAATTATATTTTTTCCCCAAATTGTGTAGCCCTATCATGATAGCATTTTTTTTCTTTATTTCCCGTACACCTAGTAACAACCCTGACTTCTTCCTAGTTACCTTCTCATCGGCTCTTAAAAGCAGTGCAGGCACTAAGGTTTGAATGAGCCTGATGGATGGGTTTATAAAAATGAATGTGGGCTGAGCTTTATCTAAGAATGGACAATGAGGTCAGTGAGACTGTAGACAGCCTGGAGACTGAATGGCTGACTACTCACACAAACCAGATTCAACATTTCAGGTCAGTGACTTCAGCTGTAAATCATCTAATTCATGCTAATTCATAGTTGGTTCTATGAACTTACAGGAAGCTAACTCATAGTGACTATAGCACCATAAAAAATGTATAAATGAACATTTACAAATATTGTGCTTTTCACATGAGGCAGTTTTCATGTGAATGAATTCGGTTTCCTTTACTAGCCAGCGTGCAGGCTCTCTCACTTTTGCTCTTTGTGTCGCTTTCTTTCTCTCTCGGCTTTTCTCTCTCTCCCTCCCTTCCTCCCCTTTTCAGGCTGCAATGCGTAGAGATGTTGGCATGAAGGCCACTCAGCCTCACACTATTTATAACCATGGATGCTCTGTGTTTCTCTCTGCAGCCTGACCTGATTCTGCAGGCTAGCAGACTCCAGCGTGATCTTAGCACACCTGCAAGCCTCAGTGGCCTTAAAGGACTATCAATTACTAGTTTGATTATGTGGAAATACATTTTGAATTTCCAGTTATATTCCAATTGTAGATTGAAATAACTGACAATTATGATTTTTGTCAGAATTGTGCAGCCCTAATTTTTAGATTAAATGGGTATATTATAATAGAAAAAAACCAGATACTGCATAATTTATTCAGGTTATATGCTGGTAATCTTTCAACTTAAAACCGATTGCTATAATACAAACCCAGCTAATCATTTTGATTAAAAGGCCTCATTTGAACTCCGGAATGATTTGTTAGTAGTAATTCACCGATTAAAGAAAGTCCACCCAAAAAGGAAAATGTTGTTTTCATGTACTCACCATAACGGCTATTTCAAACCTGAATGACTTTCTTTCTTCTGTGGATCATAATGGAAGTTATTTTGAAGTATGTTGGTAACCAAACCATTTCGGTTCCCATTGACTTACATTGTATGGACAAAAATTGAGACAATTTGGTTACCAACATGCTTAAGTTTAAATAATGGTCAGCTTACAGTATATATTGTTCCCGTCATACTTGCTTTTCATTACAGTGATTGTTTATTCACTATCAAACTCAACTCATTTGATCAGTATTCAATTGTTCAATTCAATTGAACTTACATTTACTAATCACTGGTGTTTGTTCTTCATTTAAAGGTGACATATTATGCCCATTTTTACAATATGTAATATAAGTCTCTGGTGTCCCCAGAATGTGTCTGTGAAGTTTCAGCTCAAAATACTCCACAGATCATTTATTATATAATTTTGAAAATGCCTATTTTGAGTGGAAGCAGAAACACCCTGTGTCTTTAAATGCAAATGAGCTGCTGCTCCCCGCCCCCTTTTCCAGAATAGAGCTGCGCCATTACAGCTGGTATCTGCTATAAAAGGAGGATATCCCACTGTTTTGGTTCTGATTATCATGTTTATCACGCTGAAATCATGTGTTTTAAACCATATGAGTTTAAACTTCAGATATAAGGTTTTCTGAGTGCACACGTCCGAAGCACACGGACAGAAAGCGGCTGTCACAGCATGTGAGTACTAAACTAAGTTCTCATTCACACACAAGTTTACATTAAAAACACACATGAGTTACAAAAACAGTCAGTTATGTCTGTGAAGGTAAACAGCTGGGAAATAAATAGCATGTTTATTTTAGATCTGAGTGGCAGCAGCAATATAGAGTAAATAAATCAATAAATCCTCTGCTCTCGTCTCCTCTGAGACTGGGACTCTAAACAGTGTTCTGTGCTCGTCTGTGCCGCCAAAGACAGAACAGTTAGCATGTTTTGCTCAAACTTTCGCCATGGCATTAGAGCTGGTACACCGTTGTCGCTTGCGAAATCAAAATGACATTGCCTTGAGTGGAAGTTTACATTAAGGGGCGGTAATATTATAATTAGATCCCTTTGCCACGTCACCAAGGGAGCGAAATCAGACGCGCTCGTTTTCTCAGATGCTTGCAGAAAAAGGCTTACCTAAACAAAGTGATTGGGTTAATCTTTTTCACGTTTCCTTGGTTGGTAGATGCACTAGGGACCTGATTATAGCACTTAAAACATGGAAAAGTCAGATTTTCATGATATGTCACCTTTAAGGATTTTGTTTTGTCAATACAATTATGTAGCAGTCAACTGTTATTAATGATACTAGAGCAGCTGTCTGCTTTGAGTGCTCAAGCTTTTTGATGTAAAATTCAGCAGGACCCAGCTGGAGATCACAAGCAGATGAGACTCAGTCGTTTTCAATTCACACTGAACTTATATGATGTATGTTATTATTAATGCTTTCCGAATGAAAATTTTTTAAATGATCAATTTTTTGTTCTGTGGAATTTACATACTTTTAAAAGTTGCAGATTGCTTATTCACACCTTTTAACTACTGTATATGGAACACTTTACACCCCCCCCCCCCCCTCCTCTTGTTTTTTTTTTTTTTTAAAATCATAAGAACTGGGAG
>NW_015506306.1:242759-256802 GCF_001515645.1 Sinocyclocheilus grahami | reverse complement strand
CTTTTTGATTTTATAAAAAAATAAAAAAAAGGCAAGGGGAGGGGGGGGGGGTGTAATCTCGATCATAAAAATAATAATAATATTGAATAAACTATGTAATAATAATTTAGTATATAGTGGCGACTGAGGCTAGTTTCCTCAAGGGACAGTTGTCACAAGGCTTATCTCAGTAACGGTATCTCTGTAAGATTTTCTGCAGCTCAATCAGTAGTGCATGGTGCTAGCAGCCCCAAGGTCATGGGTTTGATTCCCAGGTAAAGCAAGACTGATAAAATGTATGCCATGGATGCTATGCAAGTCACTTTGGATAAATGTGTCTGCCAAATACAAAATGTAAATAAAAGGTAATCAGTCTTCTAATCATCAGAATTCTATCCTCCAAATTAAAATAAAAGCATGGAAAATGTATCATACTTTTATAATAGCCACAAGGTAAGCTACATTTGTGAAGGTAAATTTAACCCAAAAATTTGCCCTGTGTTCTCAGGTCAAGCATATTTTTTTGTAAATATCAGGTTGGGGCAAGTTGTCACATTTGTGTTTGGGCAAGTAACGTGTTTTATGTTTCAAAATATTTCATGTCATTTATTACAATTTCGGTAGGCTATAATAATGGTTTGATATTGTTGTATATCGACTTTTAAAATGTTTTTTCTTGTGTCATGAATTGTTAAAAGCTGAAAACACTTAAGTCTTTAATTAATTTTAAATATACAAATGCTGTAAATAATGGCTTTTTTAACCTCAGATAATGTTATATATTTCAAGCAAAGACATTCCTCTTAAATCTATGTCAAGTTGTTATAGTGAGAACTTACTCCATATAGGATTATCAATTACTAGTTTGATCATGTGGAAATACATTTTTGAATTTCCAGTTATATTCCAATTGTAGATTGGAATATTAAATCAGTTAATATTTATTATGTTAACTGATTTCTTCTCCATTTTGTTTCCCTTTTCCAGAGGCAAGCCAAGTACTCCGAGAACAAACTGAAATGCACTAAAGCCCGCAACGACTATTTATTGAACCTGACAGCCACCAACGCCGTTGTGGCGAAATATTACATCCACGATGTTTCGGATATGATTGATGTGAGTATGCACAATGAGGCATGCGTTTGTTTGTGTGTATCAGCTGGGATTTAAACAGTTGAACTGATGAGGGCTCGGCTCCATCTGTTTCTCTTTGCATTGTGGGTGAAGTGTCTCCTTGTTAATATGGCTTGCCTGATTTCTTTTCTCTAAATGTTTGCTTTGCATTTGCTAGAATCTCATTTTTAGTGAATTGGATATGTGTTCTGATTTTATTCCCCTCTCCCTCTGGTATTTGTGTTTTTTTATTGAATTATTAATCACCATTACTGTAACCTTCTAATCTGTTTTGCAGCTTCATTCGGCTTCACAAAAGAAGATTAAAACTGTTATTCTACCAAACCAGAGTGATTTTTGTCAGATCTATAACAGATCTATAATGGAATTACTAGCTTAATTGCACATAAACCCTTTTAATGCATTTAATTGAACAAATATGGTTGTATATACAGTAACAGGCTGTCGGTCACACTGGTATCATCCTATCAAAAAATCTGCTGAGACTGATGTGAAGTATACTGAAATATTTCCCTGGCTGGCTCGTCTCTGCTGTCTCTGTCGTGTTAGCATTTGTACACACACTGTAGATAAACGGAACCTCTGTGATTTTTGCTGAGAGATGCAAAGAGCGTCACATTGCTGTCCATCAGTACGCCCTGATATCCTGAAGCAATTTAAGAAAACATAAAACCACACACACACACACTGGAACTTCCTGATAACAGCAAAAAAGCAAAGAGGAAACATAAGCTATTATAGATAACTTTTAAGCCAAGGTTTATTGCTCTATGCAAACTACTGCAGTCACATATTGGTTGCAAATATTTGTAGTAACCGTTTTGTTAGGAAAACTTAGCAGACAATAAACCTTTAGGCTTTTTCTATACTGTTATTATACTGTTCTATACTGTTTATTTTATATAGAAACAGATGTAAATCCCTAAGACAGTTAGGTTAAAGTTGGAAGAACTCTGTAAAGGGCTCTCAGTTAGGTTGTTGACATAGGTTTACCTATAAACCACTAATTGGTAGAAACCACCAAGCCAAAACTCACTAAAAACTCCCACACCCACCATTGGGTATATAGAAATTCATGTGGTACTTGTGGCCTGCCGTGGTGAAGATGCCAAGTTACCTTGTACCAGAAATTACAGTTTGCTAGCTGTTCCAAAAAATTAGAAGTGCCACAACCCATGGTACTGGTGCTTTAAAGAAACCAGGAGGGCTTTACATTTACTCTGTATAAAGGGATAGTTCACCCCAAATTAGTTCTGTTATGATTTATCATCACTTACCCTGCCATCATTTTGTTTCTTTGGTGAACACAGAGAATATATTTTAGGTCATTGGGTCCAAAACTACATTAAACCCCACTGACTTTCATTGGACCAAAAAAAAGTCTCCTTTTGTGTACAACAGAAGTAAGAAATTGTATGTATTTATTTGTTTGTTAATTGCTTACATTTGTTTGGTTCTGTGTTTTTGTTTGGTATGGTTTTGTTTAGTTTTTTTGCTTTTGAACATCCCTTTTTTGTCATTTCCAAATCTACAACCCAATCAGTGAAAAATAATTCTCTAAGATAGACACAGAAAAATACATCTCCAGACATACAAAGGTAAACCTTTTACATTTAAGAGTGCATGGTCAGAAGTAGGGCGGGTCTGTCATGTTTTTGTTTTTTTTTGTTTTCAGAGAGACTGACAGTGAACCGAAGGTAAACAGGTTTATTAAAAAAATTCGGTCATGGCAACCCTTGCTAACCCCAATACACAGTAGAAGTTAAGCAATGGTTTTCTGTTTTAGATTGAAATATGTTTGTCTTAGGGCAAATACTGGTTTCAGTATTACTGACGAACACAGTAAATCATTTCAAATAGTATGGATTTACTTCTAATGATCTACGATTAATAGAAAATGCAGAGAATGTGAACCAGTGCTGTTATTGGGCCAAGAATGTGTAAATACAGAATCTAAACTTGGTGATATTACTGTGCTACATTTTCACCAACGTACACCTCCTCTCCTGTGGCTTTGTAATGCTAAATAGATTGTGCCACAGGCAATGACTGTCTAGTGTTTGCACTCAAACCCTTTAAAGCATAATATATGGATTTACAGTCCAATAGAGCGATAACTGCCTAATCACAATGACTCATAGAGGTTTAAAGTTTCCCTAAAGCTAATTTAAACTTGCTCCACATTGCTAAAAGAGGTTAGTCGTACATTTGTTGCAAGTTTAAACTAATTAGCTAGGATATCCCACTGTGCCTGTTCTTCTAATTATAGATACTGACGGTCTCGATTCTCTGTAGGAGAAAATTCACTCATTTAGATCATGTCATTTTAATGACACTACGATCCATGGAGATACAGGAGATGCTACCTGACTTGCAGTTCGTCCTGTTAGAGTGAAATGTGAAATCTCATGACTGCTAAAAATAGGCATCACCATGGAAACATTTTGGCAAATAAAATTTCATTTATACTGTCTTTGCTGGAAGAAAGATTGGATTGTTGTTCATCTAAATGTCATTCAGGCTTGCTGTGAAATATTTTATCTCTCATCCTTCATTTTTCTTCTTTCCACAGTGCTGTGACCTCGGATATCATGCTAGCTTGGCGCGCACATTAAGGACGTATCTGTCTGCTGAGTATAACCTGGAGACCTCTCGCCATGAGGGTCTGGACATCATTGAAAATGCTGTGGACAACCTGGACCCTCGCAGTGACAAGCACAAAATCATGGACATGTACAATCAGGTCTTTTGCCCGCCCATGCGCTTTGAGTTTCTGCCGCACATGGGAGATGAGGTATCAAGCCTTCAACTTACCTAATAATATCTTATTAATGGAACAGTTCACTCAAAAATGAAATCCTGTTATTATTTACTCAACCTCAAGTCCCTCCAAACTGTATGACTTTCTCATGTGGAACACAAAAGTTTCAATATAATGAAATATAATCCAAAAATACCGTAAAAGTTCAATTGAAGTGGTCTATATCACTTATATTGCAAGTTATACATTAGCTTTGTGTAAAAAAACTAAATTTACGTAATTATTGGGTTTGGAAAGACATGAGGGGAAGCAATGACAGAATATAAATTTTTCACTGAACTGTCCTTTCAAGAATAATAATATACTAAATGTTTATTGAAAATCTAAGAGATGTCAAGATATAAAAAAAAAAACCATGACCAGCGTTGGGGGTAACGCATTACAAGTAACGTGAGTTATGTAATCAGATTACTTTTTTCCCAAGTAACTAGTAAAGTAACGCATTACTTTGACATTTACAAGAAAATATCTGAGTTACTTTTTCATATAAATAACGCAAGTTACTTTGTATTCCCATTTATTCAGTGGCATCTCTTTTGTTCCCTGTGTTAAGAAGAAAATGGGAGTGAGGTGCAGAGGCACTTCCTTCACCCTTTTGGTGTGAAAGGGCCTTTACAGTAGTGATCGACCGATATTGATATTTTATAACCGATATGATACCAATTATTTGCATGTTTATGTGCCCGATAACCGATATGCAGAACCGATATTTATTTACTGTTATAAAGTAAATAAATGACTGAGTGAAGTAAGTGCATGCTTCACTTTGGTTTTTTCTCCTTTCAGTCATCTTAAAAAAAAGTGTTGAAAATTAGCAGTCTTTCATGTTAAATTTAATCTTCATATTACAACAATAAAAAAACATTTTATTTAAAGCATCAGCAGCAACACTAGTATTAACAATAAGCAAAATAAATGTAGAAGGTCTAATGTTTTCAAATGGAGAAAATAAATAAAGAAAATCAGTCATATCAACTTCATTTTAAACTACAGTTTTAGTAGGTTTATAAGCTGTTTAATAGCTACAGAGTCAAGAATATTTATATATATATATATACAGTATGAAAGCGGCTTCACGAGACTAATGATGAGCATAGACAACAGACAGAATTAAATTGAGCGCTTTTATTTCCAACATGCGCTGTATTATTTAACTCATGCAAAGTAACGTCTTTATTGGGAGAGGACTTGACGGATTATTTTACGTGACTCCCACTTCATGAGACGATGAGCATAGGCTATAGACAACAGAGCAAATTAAATTCAGCACTTTTATTTCCAACATGCGCCCATTCATGGCTGCATATTATTTAATTCACGCAAAGTTACGTCTTTATTGGGACAGGATTTGATAGATTATCTTACGTGACTCCGTGAGTTCATCTCTATTTCTTCAAGCCAAGCTGCATAAACTGCATTTATGTAATCTAATTTGTGCATTAATGGCTGTTATGTTAAATAAAGTTTACTAACTACAGTAAATCAAGTACCTGTGCACACCGTTGTTGTTGCCTTGTTTCCCCTCAAACGCTCTGCAATGTTGCTCTTGCACGCAATTCTCAAAACATCCACAAGATGGCGGCGTTTATCGGTGAATCCGATATTACAAAACCGATATCCAATTATTGTAAAATGCTTAAATATCGGGAAAATATTGGTAAATCGATATATCGGTCAATCTCTACTTTACAGTTGCCAAGAATATAACTTTGGGGTTTTTTGTTATTAAAAATAAATAAGCAAATCCAGCTCAGGTTACAAAAAGTAACAAAAGTAACGTAATGCATTAGTTTCCATAAACATATGGAAAGGAACTAAGTAATGCAATTAGTTACTTTTTATGGAGTAACACAATATGGTATTTACTTTTAAAAGTAACTTTCCCCAACACCGATTATGACAGAGATAAATTTGTTTTGTTTTTGTGCATCTCAGGTGTGCCAGGTGAGCGCTCAGCAGCCCGTCCAGACTGAACTTCTGATGCGTTACCACCAGCTGCAGTCCCGCTTGGCCACGCTCAAGATTGAGAATGAGGAGGTAAGAATGATCACAGTTATTACATGCAACATTTTATCATGGACATTATCATGGTATCCACCTCTCAGTAATAATTATTTAGTCTCAGCCTCAGACGCCACATCCAAAGACCTTTGATTCATATTGCATACTAAAACAATCGCTAGCTTCAATCTGATTGACTGGTTTTATCCTATTTCCAAAAAGTCAGAGTGTACAGGTCTTTATCAGTGTGCTGAGAAACAAAGTTACGGTAAGGTAACTTTACCGATATGGCACCAGGCAGCCACACTGAACAAAAAAAAATCCTTTTGGGCTGATGTCACCAAGCCTTCCTATATTTTTCAGTCCATCTGGTTCAAGCAACTGACATCATATTATAGAAGTAAAATAGGTTGTGAACTCTGTTTCCTGTTGACTTTAACATCAGATCTGTATGCTATACAGATCCCGCTGTTGCAACCACATGTTTTGCAAACTGTTCCGTTTTATTACACCTGCTCAGTGTAAAGATTCCTCAGCTTCTTTAGTGTGAGTCATCACTCTGCAGAGAGCCCAACTGCCTCTCTCACATGAGTCTTTAGCACTCAAAGAGCCCTTGGCTTTACTCACATATTTTTTTGAACCATTTTTAAAGCACTCCAGAGAATATACTTGAGCCTAGCACTCAAACTCGTTGCAATCTTTCCTGGGAACTGAGAGTGTATTTTTAGCATTCTCATCTGTTAATGGTGCGTTTCTTTTGGAATGGAACGGTTATCTCCATGTTTGGTCTTCGGTGGGGGTAATTCTTTGTATTGGGAGAGCCAAACACAACCACATTACCAACCAACTAAGTGTATGCAGGTGCTAATGGACTTTGTAATAGCTCCTGTCTGTGTGTATTGATCATTTCATCTTGCCCTTATCACTTTGTGTCTCATAACCAGCTAGTAACTGATGATTTTATGTCATATAGGAAATGCGCCACATTAATCTGTGAGGGCCTGGGGCCAATTTACACACCATTCACTACAGCATTCAGACGATCCTTGATTTCATACACTGGTGTGAGTGATCTTTGGTCTCCGAGTCAAATGTATAGAGGTTTAGGAATTTTCAGAGCTGCATACAGCACTACAGTATATATACAAATGTCACTTGTGGTTTGGCTGCATTGGTTGTCTTCAAAATAGGTTCAGATCTTTGCTTCATTGCTCAGTTTTGAGGTTTTAATAACTCTACCTGCATAAGCATTCAAGTAAGCAGCAACACATTTAAGACTGTGGGCATATATGAGTCATAGTGACACATAGATGCAAGTGCAGACAAAGTTAAAGCTCATTTTACACTCTTTTTTTCTTCCAGTGATGTTTTCTGAACTAGTGTACTACACAAATACTTTTATTTGAAAGTTTAATCCATTTTATTTTGAGTCTTTCAATATTCTTAAGCTCGTATTGTGGGTTTGAATATATCACAGAGGCATGTACCTGTTATTGCAAACAATAAGCACTTTTTTTTGACTACAGTGTGCACTGAAAATTGTATTTTGAAAGTATTATAAAAGTGCCCACAATATATTCCAGGGTTTAACAATAAATATTTTTTGATTATGTCGGGCAAGTATTTATTATTTTCCTTTCCCTGCTAACATTATATGACAACAATATGAGACATATCAATTTTGCCAAAATTTTTGTGTGTGTGTGTTAGAAAATAGATATGTTTTATATTATAACAATATTTTGTATATATACAACAGAAATATGTAATATAATTATGAAAGCCAGTTTTCACCTCAGGAAACAAATAGCGAGTTGCATCTCACAATCTGGCTTTATATCTCACAATGTGACTTCCTTTCTTATTCTAAATAAGAAATTCAGAAAGTCATAATTCACTTTAAATTTTTTAGATGTCCATGTATTACTCCATGACTGCTACAAATTCATGAATACACTTATGCTGGATGGCATTTGGTGTGAATCATTACTGATTTGGGTGTAATTTTAAACATACTAACTGATGCTTTAAGTAATTCTCACAATTTCTACAAATCCCCATATCCATTTAAGTTGCGTTACTGTCAGATGTCCAGAAATATACACTACTATTGAAAAGTTTTGGGTCGGTAAGACTTGTTTTTTAAAGAAGTATTTTATGCTCACCATCAAAAACAGTAAAAACGGTAATACTGTGAAATAATATTACAATTTAAAATAACTGTTTTATATTTTCATATATTTTAAAATGTAATTCAATTATGTAATGAAAAAGCTGGATTTTTAGCAGCCATTACTCCAGTCTTCAGTGTCACATGATCATTCCAAAATCATTCTAATATGCTGATTTGGTGCTCAAGTAGCATTTCTTTTTAGTATCTATGTTGACAACTGCTATGCTGTTTAAAATGGTTGTGGAAACCAAGATACTTCTTTTCAGAATTCTTAAAAAAAAATAGACATTTCAAAAGAACATTCATTCTTTACTGTCACTTTTGATCAATTTAATGTATCCTTGCTGAATAAAAGTATGAATTTCTTTAATTTCTTTAAATCTTACTGACCCCAAACTTTGAACGGTAGTGTAAATCTTACATAACTTATATTCCCTAAGTTGATACTCATCTCTCTTTCACCTTACTGAGTCCCTGCTATGTTTAATTAGGTGCGCAAGACCCTGGATGCCACCATGCAGACCTTACAAGACATGCTGACAGTGGAGGACTTTGATGTATCAGATGCCTTCCAGCACAGCCGATCCACGGAGTCCATCAAATCCGTGACTTCCGAGAGTTACATGAGCAAGTTAAACATTGCTAAGAGACGAGCCAATCAACAGGAGACAGAAGTCTTCTACTTCACTGTGAGTTGTCTTATTTTCTCAGGCCATAAGCACTGGGACCACAATTATGGACAGTTTTATATGACATATGGTGATATATGCAATTAATTGTGAGTAATCGGCATGTGTGTTTAATTCAGTTTTTATTTGATTGACACTCATTATTGGTTATTTTAGACATAATATGGCAAACCCTGATACCTTCCATTTATAATACTTTTTTTAAGATAAAGATGAAGTCCGGGTCTTCAGGATCTCTGGACTATCAGTAGATCTTTTAATACATGGTTCTCATCAGAATTGTCTTTGCAAAGACTGATATGAAAGTCTACTCGGCCTGTACTATCTATCTGTCTGTCCAAACTCAGTAATCACACGTGGATTCATAAAGCATTCGTGACAAGGCCCATGCCTCACCAATGAGACGGAAATTAAATCCTCCTATTGGAACAGATTGAATTTGCGGACGTCTAAAGTACAACGAAATCTGTTTTTTGTTGCCCTGTTTTAGTCACATCCTATTAAAACCATTAGCTCACTGACGCCTTCATCTGTGTCGCAGAAATTCAAGGAGTACCTGAATGGCAGTAACCTCATCATTAAGCTGCAGGCCAAGCATGACCTGCTGAAACAGACTCTGGGGGAAGGTGAGTTGTCTGTTTATTAAATAAGTTTCTCTCCGCTCTCTGGAAATGCTCAGCGTCAGCTAAGCCGCTGGTATCTAATTCCAACTTTGGTCACTGTTGGATATAAAATTGAAAGTTGTAATTTCATAGTGAACTCAAAAAGTTTGCATAATGAATGTATCTAAACTAACTGGACAAGATACAGAAGTGAGGACCAAAAGGTTAAGACCATTAGTGAACATTCTTCTGTTTTGTGTCTGCTTGTGTAATTTAAAGCTGGCAGAACTACCATGAACACAAGTTTGTGTAGAGCTGATGGTGAACTTCATTTGTACCAATGTTTTAATATGGTCAAGTGACTTATTTAAGATATAAAAATATACTATTTTCTTTATTTTATGTCATTCTTCCATGACAGTCTGGAATTTTTATATATATATATTATGTAATATAATGTATATATTTTATTATATATATATATATATATATATATATATATATATATATATATATAAAATATGTAATATAATGTATATACAGTATGTTTCATATATTTTATTATATATAATCATTTTAATTTATTTAAATTAAGAAAAACATCCCAGATTTTCACTGTCATCTATTGTTGAGAAAAAAGCTTTAAACTACCCTTAAGGAATATAGAAGGTCATTTTCAGCCTAATGTTTACAGTATGTTCCACATCTATATTACACAGTGGATTACCATAGACAATATTTTTGGCCTATCCCTCAGTCTGTTAATACAAATGGGGATTAAACATTTAATATATGACCATAACACAATCTTTTACATGTTTTAACATAATGCAAGTATGATTGCTTACTAACCCTTCTGTGCAAAGTTATCCAATCTTTCAACTGATATCACAACTAGCTAAAACATAAACCCAGTTACTTTTGCATTATATGACACAGCTAATATTGTGAAAAAAAGTCCCACACTTTAGATTTTGTAGAATTACTAGATAATGCCAAAGACTTTCTTCAGACAAATAATAATGTTGTAGTCAAGGACTTTTTGAAGCAAATGCCTAAAGAAAGTTGTTATCTAATAAAGACTGGCAAGTTATGAAACTGTTTTGGGGTATAAAGAATTAATATAAGTGATTTAAAAAATATATAAATAAATATATGCCATTCTACGTGTATTAGTGTGAACATGCTGCTTACTCCTTGTTTTTACCAACTGAGGGACACAGATGCAGTCCATAGACATAGTTGAAAATTACCTTCAATATTTCTTTAAGTATAAGTCCTTTTGTTGTCAGATGATTATAAAGACCCTGCTTTCATGGCCGCATCTCCCATAAGGCCTTTTGTCACTTTAGTTATGAGCAGTTTACGCCCAATCAATCAGCTAGTGGCACCAGTGGGGGTATTTCGGCAGCTGCCTGTGCAGCAGCTCATAATCTAATGACGGCACACTGTGGGATGTCCCAGCTGTGTCCAGCCATCCACGTATATGATCGCTGACCAGTCCCCTCACCAGACTGTGCTCAATTACACTTCACCTCATCGGCTGAGTAAAACCAGACACTCGAGTCTAGCCAAGGTGTGTGCGTTAGTGCATATACATGAGTTTGTCACGTATGGTTGCTGCCGGTACCGCCCATGTTTTTACATTTTTCACCTAATTGATCCTCGATCCATTAAGCCAATTAGCTCGGCACATCTAATTCTCTTCATTAATGTTATCAGCGGTTGCCACGGTGCCAGACACCTGGCTTAAATGCTGACGCTTATTTAAATGAGTGATGTAGAAGAATAAACTGTCTTGATTTGCAAATGTTCTTTGTGTAAACCAGATCTTCCCAAACCACTATCCAGAAACGTGATTGGAAAGGATTTGAGACTTTTTTCCAACTCCTCAGCTGGCACGACAAAAGCCTTTCAGTTTTTAGAGGGCATAGCAAAGGCACATGGGAACAACTCCATTTGATATGCAGATTTAGTGAAATGAAATGATTTGAGGGCCCACTTCACATCCCTAAAGTACCCATGTAGAAACATTAGTGGTTCCACCTCATTACATGGTGATTCAGAATTGGAAAAACTTGGTCTGCTTTATGGGCAGGTGCTCTAGAGATGTGTAATTTGGGGACTTATTTGTAATTTTTTCCCCACTTTTTCAATTACGTTATCTTTTTTTTATTGGATTAATTTTATACGCTTTTAAAAAATGTGTGTACTTAAAGCTGCAGTCCATAACTTCTTTGTGTTAAAAATTTACGCAATTTATATAATAAGCGAGTACACCATGAATCCATTTTCCAAACCGTGTTTTTGGCTTGTCCTGAATCACTACGGTACACCTATAATAAGTGTTTATATTCTGACTATTTAGACTGGTTCAGGTAGGGACCGCTGCGGAGTAGCCCAGTACCTGCGTGATTCGCCATAGACATAAACAGAGAGAAGTAGCTCTGGCTACAATGTTGTTCCGCAAGACGCACGCGGTTCTGTTTATTAACCGTTAGAGCGCCAGTTACGGACTGCAGCTTTAAAATCACTATTATCATTAATTTGTTGACATGAATGATTCTCAAATCATGCAGCTTGTAGGGCAGAGGTGTGCTTTTACTTTTTAAAGTAGTCAGATTTTACAAGTTAAAACTGGAAGAATAATCCTGTACCAACATTAAAGGAGAAATCTTAGCCTTGTCTTAGGACTATAATGTCATAGAGAAAGCCACCCAGAGCACCCTAGCAACTGCATAGCAACATGCTAAAACACCTTAGCAACGCCCTAGCATCAACACAACTACACTCTAACATTGTGGAGGTGACTTTTGCACAGGGAAGCACTGCTTACATTTTGTTTAGAAAACAAAAAAAAGTTACTTTAGTTTAATTATTTATTGTATTTGTAATTGAAAAAATTTGTAGTTGAAGCATTCTTGCGTTATATTGTTTCTTTTTGACCTTCCTGTGTTTTTTGGTTTGTGGACATGTATATTTTTTCATTGTTTGTATCATGGAGATACTAGGGAACCCTTTTAAATGCACTGGACATTGGGACAGAGAACCTAGTGAGCCGTCACAGACATCGCTCAGTGTCACCAGTGTGAAATGAATCCCTTGATGCACACCCACTCTTACTCACCCTCATACCCACAAATACAAACACACACACTCACTCATTTAGCCCCCTTTAGTTCCCTTCTGTGGCCGTCTGACACCCCGCAGGGCCCTTTCCGAGGTTTCTACGGTGACCAGTGCTCCTCTTTGTCTTAAGCGCTGTGTGGCTGCTCACCCATTCATCTCGTCTTCAATAGTGCTGGCCACTCTCACGATAGCCCTCAGTATGCTCTGACCGAGCTTGAGAACCCAGTGCATGAGATCATGCTAATAATGACATTTCTGACTCCTCCCTCTTTCCTCTCTCTTTTTTAGGAGAAAGAGCCGAATGTGGAACTACAAGGTAAGAGAGTTGTGCTGATGATGAGATTCCCATTTTCAAAAACAAAATAAAGGTTCTTAATTGGCATCTGTGGTTCCGTGAAGAACCTTTACCATCCATGGAAACTTTCCATTGCACAAATGCAATTTGTAGTGGAAAAAGGTTCCTTAGAGTATTAATATGTTCTTCACACTTGGAAACAAAAGGTTATTTAAAGAACTGTTCACTGTAAGGTTCTTTGGGGAACTCAAAATGTTTCTTCTATGATATACTCTTAAAAAAAGATTCTTTATTGACATCTATGGTTCTTTGAAGAACCTTTAACATCAATGGAACGTTTGCATTGCACAAAAGGTTCTTTATAGTGGAAAACAATTCTTTAGATTATTAAAATGTTCTTCATACTAAGAAAAAAATGGTTCTTTTCAGAACTGTTCACTGAAAGGTTTTTTTGGGGAACCCAGAATGGTTCTTCTATGGCATCATTGTAAAAACCCCTTTTGGAAACATCATTGTTAAAGGGGTCATCAGATGCTACATGCACTTTTACAAGTTGTTTGAACTGAAATGTGTGTTGGCAGTGTGTGTACACAACCACCCTAAAATTATAAAAAAACACCCAGTGTTTTTTTTTTAAATCTTCTAAAATCTTTACTCTTTTCTCAAATCGAGCCGATCGCAGATGCCTGTCTGTGTGACGTCACAAAAACAGGCCCCTCCCATGATAGTCTAAATGACAATGGCGTTTCAACACAGACTGGACTGGTGTCTTACCTTAGACCCGCCCTGAGTGAGCTATCATCAGTCCGCCATTGTTTTACCGCTGGAGCAGATGTAGACAAGAATGACTCCTAAGCGATTGAGGTGTTTTGTTGGATGTAATAATGAACATATCAGTCGTCATTTACTCCCGACATCTGAGCCGCTGAAGACGCAGTGGATTATGTTTGTTTTTGAAGGGAATGCGCCCCCGATCTACCTAAATACGTCTAGGTTCACGCGAATCATTCGTGATCCAGCTTCACCTACAGAAGAAGTGAGTTTAAGGTTTTTTAATGAATCTTTGCAAATCGCCTTTCCTAATAATGTGCTGATTAGCAAGTTTCACGATGAATTAAACAGTCTAAAGTAAATTAAAGTAAAAGTAAACAGTCCCTCAGAGAGCAGCTCGGAAGAGAGGAAAATGCTACAAAACGGCTTGCTCTGAAAAGAGCTGTTTT
>NW_015506306.1:167593-242749 GCF_001515645.1 Sinocyclocheilus grahami | reverse complement strand
TCCGCAAGACGCACGCGGTTCTGTTTATTAACCGTTAGAGCGCCAAAAGTTACGGACTGCAGCTTTAAAATCACTATTATCATTAATTTGTTGGCATGAATGATTCTCAAATCATGCAGCTTGTAGGGCAGAGGTGTGCTTTTACTTTTTAAAGTAGTCAGATTTTACAAGTTAAAATTGGAAGAATAATCCTGTACCAACATTAAAGGAGAAATCTTAGCCTTGTCTTAGGACTATAATGTCATAGAGAAAGCCACCCAGAGCACCCTAGCAACTGCATAGCAACATGCTAAAACACCTTAGCAACGCCCTGGCATCAACACAACTACACTCTAACATTGTGGAGGTGACTTTTGCACAGGGAAGCACTGCTTACATTTTGTTTAGAAAACAAAAAAAAGTTACTTTAGTTTAATTATTTATTGTATTTGTAATTGAAAAAATTGGTAGTTGAAGCATTCTTGCGTTATATTGTTTCTTTTTGACCTTCCTGTGTTTTTTTGGTTTGTGGACATGTATATTTTTTCATTGTTTGTTTCATGGAGATACTAGGGAACCCTTTTAAATGCACTGGACATTGGGACAGAGCACCTAGTGAGCCGTCACAGACATCGCTCAGTGTCACCAGTGTGAAATGAATCCCTTGATGCACACCCACTCTTACTCACCCTCATACCCACAAATACAAACACACACACTCACTCATTTAGCCCCCTTTAGTTCCCTTCTGTGGCCGTCTGACACCCCGCAGGGCCCTTTCCGAGGTTTCTACGGTGACCAGTGCTCCTCTTTGTCTTAAGCGCTGTGTGGCTGCTCACCCATTCATCTCGTCTTCAATAGTGCTGGCCACTCTCACGATAGCCCTCAGTATGCTCTGACCGAGCTTGAGAACCCAGTGCATGAGATCATGCTAATAATGACATTTCTGACTCCTCCCTCTTTCCTCTCTCTTTTTTAGGAGAAAGAGCCGAATGTGGAACTACAAGGTAAGAGAGTTGTGCTGATGATGAGATTCCCATTTTCAAAAACAAATTAAAGGTTCTTAATTGGCATCTGTGGTCCCGTGAAGAACCTTTACCATCCATGGAAACTTTCCATTGCACAAATGCAATTTGTAGTGGAAAAAGGTTCCTTAGAGTATTAATATGTTCTTCACACTTGGAAACAAAAGGTTATTTAAAGAACTGTTCACTGTAAGGTTCTTTGGGGAACTCAAAATGTTTCTTCTATGATATACTCTTAAAAAAAGATTATTTATTGACATCTATGGTTCTTTGAAGAACCTTTAACATCAATGGAACGTTTGCATTGCACAAAAGGTTCTTTATAGTGGAAAACAATTCTTTAGATTATTAAAATGTTCTTCATACTAAGAAAAAAATGGTTCTTTTCAGAACTGTTCACTGAAAGTTTTTTTTGGGGAACCCAGAATGGTTCTTCTATGGCATCATTGTAAAAACCCCTTTTGGAAACTTCATTGTTAAAGGGGTCATCAGATGCTACATGCACTTTTACAAGTAGTTTGAACTGAAATGTGTGTTGGCAGTGTGTGTACACAACCACCCTAAAATTATAAAAAAAGATTAGCAAGTTTCACGATGAATTAAACAGTCTAAAGTAAATTAAAGTAAAAGTAAACAGTCACTCAGAGAGCAGCTCGGAAGAGAGGAAAATGCTACAAAACAGCTTGCTCTGAAAAGAGCTGTTTTTGACAGGGTAAAAAAGGTGTTTTTTACACTACCATTGAGAAATTTGAACCAAGCTCTATGTTACAGACTTTTCATTAAGACCCTAAAGAATTATATCAAGTTGTGGAAAATGGGCATCCGATGACCCCTTTAAGATTGTATAACTATGAAAACACCCTTTATTTTTAAGAGTGAAGATATACTCTTTTACCTCAACATTTCAAGATTTTTGTCCAATTAAATAGTATCTAAAGAAAACTGCACTTGTTAAACCATTGGGTCATTAAAGAATAAGATTCAGTCCGTGTTATACCTCTCATCCATATCCATTATTCATTATCCATTTCCATGATTATTGTTTTTAATAGAAAAAAGTTGTTATGGCATTTTAGATTAAAAAGAGATTAAACCATTATTTTCAGTCCATTTTCTGCATGTTCATGTGCTAAAACAACCTCTAAAACACATAACAGCCCAGGGTAAAAGCAAGAGAGGACAAATAAAACTTTTTTGATATGGTGGTAAAAAGGGGGACTTGTCCTCAAGCTGTCACTGGCAGGGGTTCAACTCATGCTGGGTTATCCAAAATGTCCTCTGACAGTTGGAGAATGCTGAGAATAGAGCCTTCATGGTAAACAAATGGAGACCTCTTCTGACCTCTCAGTTGGGTGACATCTACCAGTGTTGCCATTGATAATCATATGCCCTTTATTTCAAATTTCAAATGAAACACACTGCACAGCTCCACAAATACAGCTGCAAATGCTTGACCAACGCGTATGTTGGTACTCCGACATATGAAATTGTGCTTATATAGCTAGAAGCATTTTCATTCACATACTTGCATAGAATATGTTTCAGGCCCAAATAATAAAGAGCAAAATATATATACTTAAGCATGCGTACATTCTCAATTTCATTGAAAACATTCATCTCTGTTAATGAATAATCACATAAGCAAATATAAACAACAGCTTGTGCTTGTGCCCTCAGGTTTACAATGAAAGTACAGAGCCATGTCATGTTTGACTTTGATTGCATTTACCATTCTGTCACAACAGCAATTATGTTTCCATAGCCAAATGTTTCAATAAGGGCCTGATTCAGTGCTCCTATAGGGAATAGAAAACTCCATGCAGTTGTTATCGGTTAATTTGAGGTCAAAAGCATTAGGATGTAATTACGATCTTTTAAAGAACAACAATTAATGCCTGTTGCTTATTTAAACCCCTCATTATTGACTGTTTCCTGCGCTGAGACATACCTAAGAGTCGAATAGTTGGGAAAGTGTTTGGCTATTTAGGTTTTAAGGTCTTTGATATAACATGTCATTCAGAGGGTTTTTTTGTGTGTGTTTTTGTTCCATCTAACCATCTCCATTCCCCAGACCCCCAACCCTTCCCCCGAAACCACAGAAATTGCGGAAACCAAGGCCTCGTTCCATCTATAACCATAAGCTGTTTAACGGCAATATGGAGAGTTTCATTAAGGTACCCACTGACTTTGGTGCTAACAGCGCCCCCTGGTGGGCTGGAGGGATGGCTGAAGCTCTGTCTATCTTTTCTCACTGACTCATGCGCTCACACCCTCTATTTGCTTCTGTTAATTTCCCGTCTTTCGCCAGGTGGCGATGATGCAGATGATAAGGGTGGCAGCTGATGCCCTCCTGCCTAAATACAGACTCAGCAGGGCCCATTAGTTTTTAAGGAACTGCCTTAATGCTAAATTCACGCAATTACGTGGTCAATTACCACTTAGATTTAAAGTATTTTGTTTAAAAATATATAAATAGAAGAAAAATCACGTGTATCACAGGTATCACGTTCTCCACATGCCTCCCTTAACTGCATCTCAAGCCATTCCAGCAGCCGCCCTAATGCTGTTCCACCCAGTCACCACGACGATACTGTCGTCTCCATGGCGATTCTGTCGTCCCTTCCTCTCTAACTGTGATTTTCTCACCTCTTTCACTCCTCTGCTCTGCTCTACGCTGCTTCTGTGTCCTAGGGGAAGACGGAATGCTCGTACCCGCAGTCAGGTACTGTAGAATAGGGCCAGGCATGGACTGTCTTTACCTTTCAGATAAGGTTGTAATACATTTGCTAAGACAAATGACATGTCATTGCTGCTTTCCACAACAGTTTCCACAACAGAGAAATTCTAACGAGCTTTCTGTAGCGACCTTCAGATGAGTTGCTATTAGCAGCCTTTGCTAGTGTGTTATGCCCTTGAGGACAGACATGCTTAATGCTTTGCTTTATTTTCTACTAAAAAAAACGAACAAATATTTTAAATTTTTTAGTTTTATGTATATATTACCTATTTTTAAAGCATTTAGAAAATGTTAAATACTTATTTAAAGGTGCACCAAGCATTTTTTCCAGTTTAAAAAAGATTTGCATCTAATGTCTGTGTAGATTCATAACTATATCATCATTAAATTTGTATCTAATGATACACAAATGTGTTAAAACAATTTGTTTAGTTATACAATAAAATTAAAATAATGTGTACTCACATGAGGTAAAACTCCAGTCATAGCAGTAGCCTAGAAAAAGCTGTTTTAATTCTATAAATTCATATTCCATGAGAAAACATGTCCAATATGATAGATTATATTGATAAAGCAGGTCGTTTTTAGCTGGTCATGTGATCTCAGCATGGACGCCTAGTGATGCGACCAGTTCCATGTTAAATATAACAGGTTTATTAGGAGTGTACATAATATACATTTTATACTATTTTATAATTTTATGCTACTTTTAGTGCTTTTTGTTTACTTTTTAATCAGGGAAAAATTAGCAGGTGCACCTTTAAAGGAAATAATTTGTTCACCCTCGTGATGTTCCAAACTTGTATGAAAATTTTTCTTGTTTTTGTCCATACAATGAAAGTTGTTTAGGTCTAATTTTATTTGATTCGGACTTGGTTAAAACTATCTTTAAAATGTCAAAATATCTCCTTTTTTGTTCCCCGGAAGAAGAAAGTCAGGTTTGGGTCACATGAGTGTGAGTAAATGATGATAAAAATAAAAAAAACCTGTCAATTTTTGAACTATCCCTTTAAATCTCAGCCACAGCTTTAAAACTGGTGCCGTTTTGTAATGATTGTTGTCTTTCAGGATTCAGGTCAACCCATTCCTCTGGTGGTGGAGAGCTGTATACGATACATTAATCTATATGGTAAGCAGTTCAAGGAAAGGTTGCTAATTGATTGCAGATAAACATGCTGACTCAGGAGCTACTGGAAACCATTAGAGAGCTCTCCAAAAACAACACATCCCCTTATCATTCACAGAGTGCTCAACATTCTCAACCAGAGTGAGACACAGATGCTAATTAGAATAAGGACTCATCTGTTGTAAGTTTTAGTGATCCCGTGATACTTTGGAAATAGTTCCATATAAAGTCCATCTGTCAGGGTGAAGCTGAAGTTAGTGAATTTCGAAAATGACATCAGTTTGGCTGCAAAGTATTCAATGGATTGATGATTTATTATGCTGCTAGAGACTATAGATTTTTATGGATGTCAAGGCAGAAAATAATAATGCTATAAATTCTATTCTTTCAGCTGGCTCAAAGGTTGTTAACAAGAAACCTGATCTACTCTTTCTTTGAGATTATTGCTTTAAGATCACAGGCATTCCCTCAGGATCCAATGAAATCTCAGAAAATGATTGGAATTTCTTTAGCAACTCATATGTGCCAAAAAAAAATTAAGGACCACTTAGAGGGAAATGTTGTATTTCCTCCTGTGCGCATCTTGTTTTGAGCTGGAAATAATGCAATTGCCTTGCTTTTCTTTACATTTTCCAGGGCTGCAACAACAAGGCATATTCCGAGTTCCTGGATCTCAGGTGGAAG
Organism: Sinocyclocheilus grahami; assembly: GCF_001515645.1. Lineage (NCBI taxonomy): Eukaryota > Metazoa > Chordata > Actinopteri > Cypriniformes > Cyprinidae > Sinocyclocheilus > Sinocyclocheilus grahami. The sequence goes on along the minus strand of NW_015506306.1, from coordinate 237,198 downwards.
TCAACGATATTAAAAATTCATTTGAAAGAGGTTAGTCCCCTAGAGATGAACTGTAATTTTTTTTCAGTTATTTTTGTTTATGTACTTTCCAAACTGTAAATATGTTTCTTCCACACATCAGATCATCATTGCCGAGCAGAGGGTGTAAATAACATCAGAAAATTAAATTTAGTAGCAGGATTTCGATTTACAAAAGCTTTCCTGTGAAACAAATTGATTCCACATTTAGCTCATGTTTGCAGATACAAACAATCATCTGCCTTGTTTTGATATTGACAAATGATGTATTAAATTATATAAGCCATTTCTAAGGCTATTCCGTCGTCAAAATCCTTCGATTTGCACTGAAACATTTACTACCTAGAAAATAAAAAAGAATAATAATGATAACAGAAAATCGTTTAGTACATTCAAATAGCAAATTCTGAAAATAGTAATACAGGGATTGGACAGCCAGAGTAACTGGTCATTAGGTGTTACACAGCAGTGTTGTTGATAAATAGCTATGTTTTAATGTGCAACCTTGTTATTGTGTCACAGGTAATTGAATCATCAGCAAAAAAGTATATATATACTAAGGTGCCTGCTAGTGCCTGAATTTGGGTTCTTGTAAAGCTTAGGGAACTAAGGAGCAGAAAGAGACAAATCCCTATTTTGTAGACCCTTAACTTAATTGTGTTATTACTTACTTTACGTTATTACTTATTATTATATATTAGGAATGTGTGTGTGTGTGTCTATTTTTCTCCTATAATCCCTATTTTTTCCACCATTTATTTCAGGTGAGGACCCACTGGTTGATGATCAGAGCGATCGTGACATCAACTCTGTGGCTGGTGTTCTCAAGCTGTATTTCAGAGGGCTGGAGAACCCTCTGTTCCCCAAGGAGCGCTTCCTGGATTTGATCTCCACCATCAGTGAGTGTTTCATTCAGTTGCAGGATAGGTTGAAATGTCACTGGAGTGATTAAACCTGGTATTACTCCATAGATTGCTGTTATTTGTTGTATGTTTCTACTGGTGCTTGGCTTTGTCTTTGCAATTTGACAAAGCAGTTTGTCAGTTTCTTATATTTTGCTTTTGGAAACAAAAAATGTCTGGCAAGAGAATGTAAAAAGTAAAACATAAGTAAACATACAAAAGATTGTTTTGGGATTGAGGCTAATATTTGACTGCCATTCACAAGTTTGGGGTCAGTAAAATTTTTATTTTTTATTTAGATTGCTGAAGGATTATGCAACACTGAAGACTGAAAAATATTTCACAGTATTACTGTATTTTTGATCAAATAAATGCAACCTTGGTGAGACTTCTTTCAAAAACATGAATCAGTCTTACCAACCCCAGATTTTGAACAGTTGTATATATTTTAAATGTGGAGCTTTTGGTTTATTTGTTTGAATGCTTGTTTGTCGATTTCTTGTTTCAGAACTTGAATCGTCTGCGGAAAGAGCCCACCACATCCAGCAGATCATCATCACCCTTCCTCGTACCATCATCATCGTCATGAGATACCTGTTTGCTTTTCTAAATCAGTAAGTTTTATATTTCACAAACTTTTTTTGTGCCATACTTTAAAGAAGTTGACCTGCAGTTACACGCGTGCATGCTCAAAAGTGGGAGGCTAATCTGTAATTTTACCACACTGCCTTCACAGCATCTCTGCATCTCACCATTTATATGAATAGCAGCAGTCACAAGCAAAGACATTCCTTATATTTACAAAGAGCTATTCAGCAGCACCTACCATTATTGTCTAATTTATGACCATGTCTGTCAAGTCAAGTGCTTTAGAGGATATTTACACCAGAAGAAACCGATCAGTCTGTACTGTACTATACCTGTCCTCTTCTCCTTGTTTTTTATTGATGCTTCCTGTTCTCACCCTCCCCCAGGCTGAACAAAGAATTTGATTTAACTTCATGAGTTTTCCCTCTGACTTCTTCCCCCCCCCCCTTTCATTTGCTCTCGGTGCTCGCAGCTCTGACTCAGTTGAACTTCACTTCTGCAGTCAAGAGACTTCCCAATGAGAGATGAGCTGAAAGATAATGCACTGTACATGAAGATGAATTCTCTTGGACAAAGTTATGAATTAGTATATTGAAATAGACAGCAGGAGTAAGAGTGAAAGTTTTTGATAAATTGTAATTCCTGCAGCATTACATCACCTTTAAGAACATAAACTTTTTTTTACTATCTCTGTCTCTTCATCCTAGTCTGTCCCAGTACAGTGATGAGAACATGATGGACTCATATAACCTTGCCATCTGTTTTGGACCCACTCTGATGCCCATCCCGGATGCTCAGGACCCTGTGGCCTGCCAGGCTCATGTTAATGAGGTCATCAAGACCATCATCATCCACCACGAGGTCATCTTCCCCAGCCTGCGTGAGCTGGACGGTCCTGTCTATGAGAAATGCATGACTGGAGGAGAGGAGTACTGGTGAGCTCTAGACTTTAGCTGGATTTTGTGGTTAGTAAGGAATGTCATAATTCCTCCATTAGAGCCAGCCGTGGCTTAAACTGAGCTCTCTACTATGAATGGGGAGTTTCACACTCGGGTCATATAAAGTGGAGTACCTGAGGCATACTTTTGTAACCTATTGCTAAAAGCAGTATTTCTACTTATAAAAAGATCCATGATACAGTGTTGTTATCAGAAGGAAATACCATATGGTTCTTTGATATATACTGTTGTTCTAAAAGATTACCATATTAATATACCATAGATTACTTGTTATTCCTAGGCACTTGGTGGAAATGGTTTGCTTTGGTTATTATTAGTAATAAATGTAAACACAGTACCGTTGAAAAGTTTGGGGCCAGTAAGATTTTTTTTAGAAATTAGATTCTGATGAATCAAATGAATCATTAGATTATGCTCACTAAAGCTGCATTTATTTGATAGAAATACAGTAAAAATGGTTAAATCTCAGCTGTGAAATAAAACTGTGAACTTAAACTTAAACTGTGAAATATTATTACAGTTTAAAATAACAGTTTTCTGTTTTCATATTAAAAAAATTCATTTATTCCATGTAATGGCAAAACTGAATTTTCAGCAGCCATTGCTCCAGTCTTCATTGTCACATGATCCTTTAGAAATCATTCTAATATGTTGATTTGGTGCTCACAAAAACATTATTATTATAAATGCTGAAAACCGTTTTTCTGCTTAATATTGGTGGAAACTATGATGCTTTTCTTAGACAAATAGAAAATTCAAAAGAACAGTATTTATTTGAAATAAAAGTAGAATCAATATTTTGTTGTTAGTAAGGAATGTCATAATTCCTCCATTAGAGCCAGCCGTGGCTTAAACTGAGCTCTCTACTATGAATGGGGAGTTTCACACTCGGGTCATATAAAGTGGAGTACCTGAGGCATACTTTTGTAACCTATTGCTAAAAGCAGTATTTCTACTTATAAAAAGATCCATGATACAGTGTTGTTATCAGAAGGAAATACCATATGGTTCTTTGATATATACTGTTGTTCTAAAAGATTACCATATTAATATACCATAGATTACTTGTTATTCCTAGGCACTTGGTGGAAATGGTTTGCTTTGGTTATTATTAGTAATAAATGTAAACACAGTACCGTTGAAAAGTTTGGGGCCAGTAAGATTTTTTTTAGAAATTAGATTCTGATGAATCAAATGAATCATTAGATTATGCTCACTAAAGCTGCATTTATTTGATAGAAATACAGTAAAAATGGTTAAATCTCAGCTGTGAAATAAAACTGTGAACTTAAACTTAAACTGTGAAATATTATTACAGTTTAAAATAACAGTTTTCTGTTTTCATATTAAAAAAATTCATTTATTCCATGTAATGGCAAAACTGAATTTTCAGCAGCCATTGCTCCAGTCTTCATTGTCACATGATCCTTTAGAAATCATTCTAATATGTTGATTTGGTGCTCACAAAAACATTATTATTATAAATGCTGAAAACCGTTTTTCTGCTTAATATTGGTGGAAACTATGATGCTTTTCTTAGACAAATAGAAAATTCAAAAGAACAGTATTTATTTGAAATAAAAGTAGAATCAATGCATCCTAGCTAAATAAAAGTATTATTTTCTTTAAAAAAAAACCTACTGACTCCAGACTTTTGAATGTATTTATCAAACATGCTGTTTTAAAAGCAAGACTCCTAATGCTGTTTTTTTTTACCCTGTTCTTACTCTTTGCTATGACTTCTGCGTAATGACTCTTAACCGTGGTAAAATTAATGTGTAACACAGTCTCTTGTGGCATATTGCTTTAAATCCCCATTAAATAATTTTTTTTATCCACAATGCTTTCAATGCCTTATGTTTCATGAGTCTCTAATATTGATACTATCAGAATTGATTACTGTTTGCGGGACATTGCAGAACTGTAATTGTCATGGTTTTTCCAATGCTGGCATTATCATGTGTACAGTTATTGTGTTTACTGTGCTTTTAAACAACTCTTTCTCTTTGTGTTTGTTTATGTGTGTATATTCACACAGTGACAGCCCTCACAGTGAACCAGGCACCATTGATGAAGCAGACAACTGCACCGAACCACACACGAGCGATGATGGTACAGGCATTTATGCATTCATTCAATGCTTTATGTACACTCTTATCATTCTTATCATTGTCTCTTATGGAAAGATGCTGTATTGTATTGAAAAAGAGACAAATATCCAGAAGCAAAAATCAGCATTTGAGGTTTTTAGTTTACTTAACAAATAGAAGTACAGTCGGATGTTTATGTTAGCCTTTGGGGTTGAAAGGAATCAAAATGACCCCATATTGCTTCCTAAAGAAAAAGAAAAATAGTTTTGCCTTTTTGTATTTTGAAGATGTTGTGCTGATTAGCATTGCTGTGTTGTGCTCTGGATGACCTTTCGGGCTTGTGTGTGTATATGTGTGTGCACATGGATGTCAACCACATAATTGACATCAGATGTCAAAGCTGGCATTGAAACATCTGGGTCATATTCAGTTTAATCGAAACAAAACAATATTATTCATACAACCACAGCCAATAAGCGACTTTGACTGTGCTGCAAAAAATCTTTCAGTATTTGTTGTGTATTTGTATATATGTATATAATTGAGGTAAATTGAATTTAGTTTTTTAAGAAGGTTTATATATTGAAAGAAATGCTTCATACACACCATGTTGTGTTGTTTGGTGGATGTTATCATTGACATTTAAATCAGCCAATCAGAGTGGTGCCCTTTCAGCAGTGTGCATCCTTATTGGCTGGTAAGCTATGAGGAGATAAAAAAGATGATCTCAAATTGAAACCTGGCAGCACAGATTCATAAACTGTTATATGAATCCAGGTCTTAAAAATGTCGTTCTCTCTGCTTTTTTCTTCACTCCCTTCCTCTCTCCCCCTTCACCCTCTTAATTTCTCACATGTAAATGATAGCATTGTCTAGCAATATTTCCGTTGCTATATTAAATGAAGACACAGACGGAAATATCTCTTTTGGCCCAGTTTCAGCAATCTTTGTGCTTCATCTCTCTTCCAGCCCTTGGTTTTCTCTGCTTAATTGCCTCCTCCTTTGCCTTTTATCACTTTGTTTTCCTCCTCTCCCTCTCTCTTGCACGGTCTTTGTTCAGGGTGAGTAAACAGGTCTCACGGGGCTTCCTGTGCTCACTCCCTTCATTTACTGATTGATGGAGCTGCTCTCGCTCGCTAACCCCAAACACCAGCCACATCGCTGATACCATCTCTCGCATACAGCTCACTGCTCATTCAAGAAGTTTTTTTTTTCTTTTCAGTTTCACTAAAATGGTTTTGCTCTCAACTAATGGGTTAAGAGTGGATCCTTTTAAACACTAAAATAGAATATAGTTGGTTTTTCTGTTGAAAGGTGCACTCATTAATTTACTGCACTTTCTTATTCTTCTAGCTATTTTACCTATAGCAGCACTTTCTTATTCTTCTAGCTATTTTACCTACCACAGCTGTTTTATTCTGCAGGTTGCCATCTCATGATGGCCACCATGTTGAGATTGTATGGCCAGTCATGTCTTGCATTGTAAATGCATACTTCAGGATAATTCCTCTTGGTCTCACACTTTCCAGACAACATTATGTCACACTTTAGTCAACCTGTGGTAACGTCACATAAATGTCAGTGGTGCTCCAGAGCTGGTGGGGGCAGCAGAGAGGCCAATGCTGTCATTTCAGACCTTTACAAAGACAAATAAGCCAGAAAATTTTTTTAATCTACTGTAGAGATTATGTATTATGCTTGGAAATGCATACTGCTATACTACTACTTTTAATATTTCTGCTGTATACAATATGTACAGTATATAATAAGTACTACACTTAATACTAAAATGTGTAGTTGATAACAGAGTACACTTTGAGGAATGCTGGATCCTAAAATGCAGTGTGCTTTACGTGATCTTTTGATATTTTATCTGCCATATATACTGTATATATATATATATATATATATATATATATGTAAAATATATATTTCTGAAAGCAATTATAACTGATGCCTCTTATGAAATTAAATATGCATGCAATGAGTCCATGTGACAAACTTAAAGGGATAGTTCACCCAAAAATAAACTTTGTCATAATTTACTCACCCTCATGTCGTTCCAAAACCGTATGACTTGCTTTCTTTTTGTGGAATATGAAAGAAGATATTTTGAAGAATGTTGGTAATCAAATTGTTTCAGCTCTTAACTTCCATTGTATTTTTTTGTCCATACAATGGAAGTCAATGGGAACCTGTTTGGTTGCCAACATTCTACAGAAAATGTTTTGCAGTGCAGAATGAAGAAATACAGGTTTAGAAAGATATGAGGATGAGTAAATTATGACAGAATTTTTGGACTATGAGCGGACTATCCCTTTAATAATGTGACAGCAATGCCACATATTACATAATGCATAATTTGTTTTTAAATACTAAGCTGTATTAAGTGTATACTAACCAAAAAAACAGTTTGGTAGTATTCCATTCCAAAATAGCCAAAATTATTTTTATTGGTGATGGGAATTTGTTTTTGTTGAGCCGTAGTAAAACATTCAAAGTAATCATGTTTTTAGAGGTAGCTCTTCCTATAAACCTCTTTAAACATGTTACTGGCTGAATCAAATGCTGTGTATGCTGATGTATATGTTCGTGATCCACACTGACATTCTGTTTTGATCTGTCTGGTGCTCTGATCTGGAATCAGCCTTCTCTCAGGAGCTCATCAGCCAAAGCCTGTCATATGCATGACTTCAGGACTGTTTGAAGTCACATGCTATAACAGTGCTATCGCAACTTCCCGTTACTTCGGCACATTCTGAGAAATCGCAATCAGATTCTTAACCTTCAATCCAGCCAATCAGGTGCAGTCACAATGGAAAAAAAATCAAACGACATACAGAATTGCAAAAGCTGATTTTCTCTCTCTCTCTTCATTTCCGTTCTTCCTCTTTCCTTCCACTTCTGTTCCATGCCTGTATTTAATTTCACCCCTGGGTGGAGACCCTAATGAAACGGATTGGTTTCTTTTAGTTGACTTGGAGATTTCCTGCCAAGCACTGATTTGCTCTGTATATCTCCTTAACCCTGAATGTGACCCCACTGTCTGTTTGCCCCTGGCAGCTGGGTGGCAGATTGGATAGGATTTAGATAAAGTCCACTTTGCATTTTAGCAGCCCATCTGTATTAGAAATGTGCCTGTTTCTTTGTGGTCCTGATGGGGTAAAAGATGAGATCATATCCTGATGTGTAAGACCTAAACGGGATGAATGCGAGTCTGTATGATATTGAACAGTATCTATTTGACAACTAAATGCACATACAAGCTTTTGCTGTGCACACTGCTTGCTGAACAGACTGATCAGTTACATCTTTCCCTAAGAATAAATGAACCATGTAAGTACACTTGATCACACTGAATGCAGTGTGTTTCTTCCATACAGAAGCAAATCTGAAATACTGCATTGCAGTGATCCATGTATTTTTTGTTCAAAGACTATGTTGTTGTTTTTTGTTGTTGTTTTGTTTTATTTCATTTAGCTTTGTTTTTGTTTTTGTTTAGCTTGCTTTTTGTTTTTGTTTGGCTTGCTTTTTGTTTTGTGAATTACAACAATTCATCTACGAACTTTTCAGTATCTTTGACATGATGTGATGAGAGGGGCAGGGCCGAGAGCCGTGGAAACGGAGCGAGGCCGGTGGAGGAAATGCTAATGCACGACACCTGCGCCACTCACCGGTCTCGAGTCCCACAGAGGAGCTCCGGAAGAATAAAAGGAGGAGTGACGACAGTGTTGGACGAGAGAGGACCAGGCCTGGATTTCTCTCCTCTCTTTTATCTTTCCGGAGCTCCGCCGTGGAACTTGAGACCGGTGAGTGGTGCAGGTGTCACTCATTATCAATTACTCCACCGGCCTCGCTCCGTTCCCACGGCTCTCGGCCCCGCCCCCACTCGTCACATATGACATGATGACATTTTGCATTGTTGTTTTGTTTTTTGTTTGGTTTTGGCTTTGCTTCGCTATATTGTTTTCAGAGAATTACGACAATCTATGGACTTTGCAATATTTTTTGTGTATAAAATCTAATGGTTTCTGTTTCTGCAGTCCAATTCACCCACTGTGAAATATCATTGCTCCAAAATCTTACATCACGTAACTGTTTATTTAACATCTAATAAGTTCAGTGTCATGCAGTAGTTTTGCGTTTATTCTGGACAGACAAATTGCTTGTCGCTGGAAACTTGTCATATCATGCCTAGCCAAGACACGGTGTGACTGTGTGTTTTTGCTGAGAACCAGCTGGGATCATGACAGATTTTGAGTCTGTTGCAGTGCTTTGAAGCTCTCTGAAAATTTGTTGACATAATTCTCTGTGCAAACATGTTAATGAGTGCTACTTTCCCTGTTCCTCTCTCTCTCTCACACGCACAGAGGTGGAGCAGATTGAAGCCATTGCAAAATTTGATTACATGGGTCGGACTCCTCGCGAGCTGTCCTTCAAAAAAGGCGCATCCCTTTTGCTGTATCATCGCGCATCTGAGGACTGGTGGGAGGGCCGACACAATGGGGTTGACGGCCTCATACCTCACCAGTACATAGTAGTACAAGACTTGTGAGTATCTAAATTAAATAATTTTTCATTTAATAATTTTTATATAGTCCTGGCACTAGTTACAGGACAGTTTAATACATGTTGCTTTGTGAAAGTGTTGCCCTCTGGGTAATATATGACTAATCAACCAGGCCATCTGGCCTGAGTTCATACCGTAACAGCTCAAGTGAGAATCAAATAGTTCCCTCCATTAACACTTTAGACTTTAATTAAAATTTAACAGCACTGAGTGGCAGTTAAAGAATGCCCTTACACGGAGTCTAATTGTGTTTCTGAAGCACCAAGCATTAGTGGTGCCTTAATGTGCTAGGAATGCATTTATGTCAAAGCTCGTTGGGTGCAGTCGGACATGACGTACTTCACTTCACATCACTGAGGTTAAAGTGAAAGTAAGCCGATCAAGTGTTCAGGGGCTTTCTGCTCCTATGTTACCGCTTTATAAGATCTTGAGATAACATGAAAGTGCAGCGTCCTTGAGTTGACCATATTTATATCATCAGCTGTTATTAACTGTCCTACTGCTGTTTCAGTAATTACTAAAATGATGACATGCTCATTATCTCTTTGTATGGTCTAACCGGTGTCAGTTTGATGAATGAGATTATTAAAAGGGTCAGTCCAAGCCCCATTCCTAATATTGGAAGATTTGACAGCCGCAAATAAGGAAAATTTTGATTAATTCTTGAGATTAGAATTAAATTAAAAGAGACTACAGGTCGCCAGTTAGTCTACAGTAGAGGAGGGCGGAATTACCAAAATCTTGTATCACAATAGTTATAATCCAGTGATTTATCTACTTTAAAAATGAAAGGTACTTAAAGTTTGAGATTATGTGGGTTGCAAACTGCATGTTTCAATAGGAGCAAATTTCTGAATCCATGTTCAAACATCTAGTGGAAAGCCATACCAGAAGGATAGAAGCTGTTAGAGAGGATCAGCTTCCTGTTAATGGCAGTGGTTTTGAAATTAAGGTCCAACAAGCACATACTTCAGTCCATGCAGTGTGTTTAAAAGGCACTCCGAAAAATTAATTGCTGAAAGATTGCATAATGAAACATTTGGGCTGTAGACTTTTTCAGAGACTTTTTTTTCCCCCCTTGACTGTGACGTTCAACAGCTTCAGATTACCAAACACCTTCTGCTGTCGTCTCCCATGAGAACTGTAAAAGCAGCCCGAGAACATGCTGTGAAACTGTGATCAGTGGATGTTTGCTTGCTCACGGCTCTGGGAATGAGACGTGAAGTGAGAATGATGCAGGGGCTGCTGGGACTGAAAAATAAGAAACTAGAGGTTTCTTTCATTGCCAGCTTTATGTACATGGATTTTTTGATGTGTGTGTGACACTTTAGTTGTTTTTTATTTTTTATTTAGCTAGGACACATGAAATTAATCAAAAGTGACAGTAAAGACTTCTACAGTGTTACAAAAACACAGTGTTTTAAATAAATGCTGTTCTCGTGAACTTTCTATTCATCAAAGAATCCTGAAAAAAAGTAGCATGGTGCTGAGCACCAAATCGGCATATTAGAATAATTTCTGAAGGATGACAGAAATCATGTGACACTGAAGACTGGAGTAGTGGCTGCTACAGATCTTACAGAGTAATTTTTGTATCTGTCTCTTTAGGGATGATGCGTTCTCTGATAGTCTGAGTCAGAAGGCTGACAGCGAGGCCAGCAGTGGACCTTTACTGGACGATAAAGCCTCGTCTAAAAACGATCTGCAGTCCCCATGTGAACCTTCACCTGATTACAACTTTGGCGGGGTCATGGGCCGGTCAGTGGCTGATTATTCAGGATTCTGCTTGTATTTATTTCACATATTTTTGTCCTCAGGAAAAAATTATGATCTGAATTAAAGTGTGTAATCTTGTCCTGTTTCTCCTTGCAGCTTATTTACTTACTCTTGTTCGGCTTGTTTGTGACACGAATATTTAACTACATTTTTTTTACTCTTATTTGCAGTCTGCTTTGAGATAAAAACAATGGTGAAGGTCTGGATTTAAGTTTTTTTTGCCATCTCATTGTGTGTTTATGCAGGGTTAGGTTGCGTTCGGACGGGTCTGCCATTCCCCGGCGCCGCAGTGGCACTGACTCTCACAGTCCTCCCCGAGACACACCGCCGCGGGCCGCTGCCTGTCCCAGCAGCCCCCACAAGGTGGTGGTCAGTAGGGGCCACATAGAGAGTCCTGAGAAGAGGCGTTTGGGAACCTTTGGCAGTGCAGGCAGCATTAACTACCCTGAGAGAAAGGTCTATCCTGAGGGTCACCCACTCAGGCCTGTGCCAGGAGCAACAAGACACAGTAGCCTAGGAGACCACAAGTCCTTGGAGGCTGAGGCTTTAGCAGAGGTGGGTGTGTATGTTTATGTGTGTGCATGTATTTAGATTCTCATTAAATTTTACGGTGTTGTGTGTGTATATATACTCTGGAGGTCAAACTTTTGAATTAAGAATTTGTAATGTTTTTGAAAGAAGTCTCTTATACTGTATATTGACCAAGGCCCCAAGTTTGTTTCTGTGTTGGCCAAGCTGAATTTTCAGCATCATTACTCCAGTCTTCAGTGTCACATGATCCTTCAGAAATCATTATAATATGCTGATTTGGTGCTCAAGAATAATTTATTTTAAATATCAATGTTGAAAAAGTTGTGCAGCTTCATATAAAGAAAAAAAAACTTTTATTAAAAAACAATGCATTAAATTGATCAAAAGTGGCAGTAAAGACATTTATAATTTTAGAAAAGATTTCCATTTCAAATAAATGCTGTTCTTTTGGACTTTCTATTCCTACAGTAAAAGAATCCCCTCGAAAAAGTATCATGGTTTCCACGAAAATATTATATATTTTTTACTGTTTTGAACATTGATAATAAGAAATGTTTCTTGAGCAAATCAGCATATTAGAATAATGGTTAGAGCAGTGGCTGCTGAATAGTCAGCTTTTCCAAATACATTTTGAAAATAGAAAATTATTTTAAATTGTAATAATATTTCACAATATTAATATTTTTAATGTATGAATGTATGAAATAATAAAATATACAATCAGTGACATTTTTATTAATTTTTATTTTTTGTTTCAAATTATAAAATAGGTAAGTTGTAGATACCATTAAGGTATTTAAAAACAAAGTATTTGGAAACTTTTTTTTCCATTATTTTCTTATTTTACTTTTTAACACAAGAAAATTGTGTTAAAACATTGAGTTGCATATAAAAATAATAGCACCTTTCCTCAATTGCTATTTGAGGAATCATACAAGTCGAGGCTTACACTGCAAAATTTGGAAAGAAAAATAATATGCAAGCACCAGTAATTATTCAAAAAAATCATAAAATATATTTTGATTAATTATCATAATGTAATTAAATCGCCCCGATTTAAATAAAATATTTTTAAAGCATAATTTGCAATTGCTTCGATCAAACATTCAAATATTCTCAGTAAGTGTACCATTAATCTTCTTATATTTTGTACCCTTATAAATCAAAGCCCAGAAGGATTCAAAACTACTTTTAAGTTGTAGTCATGAAAGCTTTTTTGGTCTTTCTCTTGAGCCTTGCAATTAGCCTAGAATTCTGTGAGGCTGAAGAAGCTGGCAAGATTTAGTTAAGCAGAAACAAAGAGCTGGCACTAAAGCAGATATCAGCATGATATGACGGGATAGGCTGGCACTGATCCATGTGTTTCATTTGTGCACGGTTAAATAATGAAGTCTGACACATGGAACAGTTAATGATCTTTTGTAATGGCCCCTTTGTGTCTACACTCACCTAATGAAAAGAAAATGGCTTATGTGAATACAGACATCAAAATGAAGGCATGATTAATATTGTTGATATTGATATTGAAATGTGTTGTTTTGTATATTGATAATGCATTATAAGCACAGACTGCATGATCTGATTAACATCAATGCTTGTTGTGCAGTTTGGGAAATGTGTGTAAATGTGTTTGGGGGGGCGGTCTTCATGAGCCTTTTATCTTCTGAAGATAAAATTTTTATGGCATGCTCAGCTGCAAGACAGTCTTGAAAGGGAACTGGAAAGCAGTGACTTTATAGTCATCATTATCAGGATGGCAGAGACACTGTGTATATTAAACATAATCTGCCTCCGTGATATATTAGACCACTTCGGAAGAAAGTAAGATGAATTTCCAGGAAAGATGAGAGATTTCTAAGGCCATATACCTCTGTAAATACATTCTGTGCAGAAACCGACAAATTGAAGTTATCGATCATTTCTCGCGTCATAGTTATTAGCGGTGCTAGAGGATTTAAACACATCTTGCTTGACTTTGCAATATTAGAAATTCTTAACAAGTTAAGACAAAGGAAGTACAGAGAGCTATTTTCAACAACATGACTAAAAAACAATATTTCTTGAATGTATATAAATCTTTGTTAAATTTATCTCATCATCAAAATAAGACAAAAATGACTGAATTCAGTTAATATTTTGTCAAATGTATTTTTTAGCAATTTTAATTAAAACATACTGTTGTCAAAAACGCAAACTAGGTTCTAAATAAAATGCATGAACATTTGATTTTAATTTAAATATTGCTTTCTCGTCAACAATATTTTAAAGTTGCTGAAAAAGAAATTAATTACAAAATATTGACTGAATTTAAATATTAATTTTATTCAAAAATGGCGTTAATAAGCTAGTTCATGACTAAAATGCTTGAACATTTGGTTTAATTTCAAATGTTATGTTGTGTTGACTCAAATTCAATACTATCTTAGACTGAAATGAAAAATATCAAAATGTATTCTATATTTTGTCAAACGTTGTAAAAAAATATATACTGTTGACAAAAACGTAAACTAGGTTATGAATGCTTGAACATTTGGTTTAATATTAAATGCTATTTTTATTGAGTACAATTCAATGCCATTATAGAATAAAATGAAAAATTAATGACAATATTTTGCCATTAATTTGATTTTAAAGAATTTTCATTAAATGTAAAAATCTATGACTAGAACAAACAAACAAACAAACAAAAAAATGTAAAACGTGAACAATATTTTTTGTTACAGGATATTGAGAAGACAATGAACACGGCACTTCATGAGCTCCGTGAATTGGAACGCCAAAACACAGCCAAACAAGCTCCCGACGTTGTTCTGGACACTTTAGAACCGCTCAAGAACCCTGTTAGCTCAGAGCCAGCGAGCCCCTTACACACCATCATGATCCGAGATCCGGATGCGGCCCTGAGACGCAGCAGCAGCTCCACCTCCGAGATGATGACCACCTTTAAACCGGCTTTGTCGGCCAGATTGGCCGGAGCCCAGCTCAGACCTCCACCTATGAGACCCTTGCGACCCCCACCCACTCAGCACCGCTCCAGCAGCTCCAGCTCCTCTGGGGTGGGAAGCCCTGCTGTGACCCCCACAGAGAAGATCTTTCCAAATAACGCGAGCAATGCTGCAGCTTGTCCTGCCCTCCAGAACTGGACTGTACATAATAATAGAACCAAACGGTCACTCAAAGACTGTCTAACACGGCCAGCTACCTTTGAGCTGTTGTAAATAGAGATATATTGTACTTGAACTTATAATTCCTTTCGTTTGTAGAATAAGCGATATACATCTAAGTAACAACATAGCTAAGTGCTAAACATATATGAGATGCTGAAAACCAATATACCAACTAATTGTAAGACACCTGTGGTAAAATGTAGTTTTACTTGTATATAAATTTTGGGTAGGTTCTTTTTTTAAGTGTCAATCTTGTACAGCCGAGGACAGAACAGGCAGGGAGAATAGAACGGCTTTTATCAAAAACATTTACAACCAAGAAGCAAACAAATAATGAATCAATAGTCTGAGCCATTAATATTGATATTAGTTTGAGGCGTGCTCTACTTTTTTCTTCTCTGTGTTTTTTGGATCACGTCAGCTTCCTAATACAAAAAGCAGATCATCATGCCTAATTTACACGTGTAAATGCTTCATTCTTATCAAATTGCATGGCTTTAAGGCATTCCAATGAGCTCCATGTAATTGCAAGTGTCCATCATTCACCTATTTCAAATAGTCCTGCTTTGGACATGTATCCCATATATACTATGTCAACTGATTATATGAATATTAATACTTACTAAAATGGCCAGATGACACATGGGCAACCCAAGTAAAAGGGTGAATCGCACCAAATGTATTCGGGACTTTCTATGAGAATTTATCAAAAACATTTAATCAATTGTAATTACAATAATATCATAAAACAGCAAATTCTAAAAACAGGACTCATTTTCTTATGCAAAATATATTTTCATATTTTTGTTCTTTTGATTTTATGACGATCTGGATATATTTTTGTGAGATTCACCCAAAAACTTGTGTATGTCAAATGTACTATGCAAAGTACACCGTATTCCCAGATACATTTTTAAATGCATAGCGCACTGTCTCTGGTGAGATACAGATCCCTCCTCCCGATCTAAATATTCAATGGCCTACACGATAATAACATAATACAATATATATATATATACAATAATACAAAAAAATCCTAAAATGACTCATTTTCTTCTTCATAATACGAGAAATGTTTCCGCCTCTAGAACCCCTCCAAGAGAAACTCCACTGCCCCCAATCTGTCATATCATCTCCAGTTCATCTTCAGTATTACCCCTCCTCCCTGAGCTGTGCTTGAAGAGGGAATACCCAGTCGTGTACACAAATTTGCCCGACTGACCTAGATATCCACTTAAACACACTGAGCCCAAAGCTTTAATCTCATTTTATTCACTGATTTTATTTTTGCAGTTTGGCTTAGGATATGCCACTTCACACCATCCAATCAGAATGGCAGTATGTGAAAGCTTGTGTAGAATGAATTATGAATTACATAAAAACGTTTCTCCTGAGAAAACAGTACTGTTACTGTTACTACATTTGATGTCATGCTTGAGCTGTTACATCATCTGTCTGTGTTAGTCTTACATTTCTCGTTGGTGCCATACTGATTTACTCTTGCATTTGGAGCATAAAAAAATTGAAAATCTCTTCTGAGACTCCATGTACTGTTGCTGCCATCTTGAATTACTTTTAACAGATGATTTTGGCAATGACTGGTAATTAGCTTCTGTCATGCTTTGTAGTAGCATGGGCCTGTTGTCCGCATGTGAGGGAGACCGACTTGCACGTGCTTTTCTTTAACAAGCAACACTGTTCAAGGAATGATAGCAGTGCCTTTCCCTAGATACAACGCACAATGTCCTAAAATATGTTAGCCTTCAGCCACAAGGGAGCGATGGGAAACCGGCTCTGTAGCTGCGAGGATTAGTCTCATCTCAGGAAGGGATTCTAATTTTGTTTCTAATATCTCCTACCGGATCACTTCCCAATAGCCGGCATTTTAACATATGCATAAAGACAAATTTGCTGTTACTAGGGCACATGTCTATTTCTGGATGTTCATTTGAATTCAGCCATGACAATTCAGCATAATTAAACCTGGATGGATGAGGGCTTAAATCTATTTACGGTAAAGAAAACATGCAGAATATCGCAATGCATAATTCATAATTCAGTGTATAAAACAGACCGTTTTGGGTCATTCTTCTGTGAGTTGCACTAAAGGGTTCCCAAGTTCTTAGAAAACCTGGAAATATCAGGGAATTATAAAATTGGGATTTCCAGGCCTCGAAAGTAAATTATGTCGATTTCTATAGTAAATACAGCTACGAGTTTTCTTGTTTTTCTCAACTCAAAAATAATTAAATGGCTAAAAATACAATTCTAAATTAAAATAAAATTTAATGTGTAAAATTACAAATATTTTTTATTAAAAATCAAATTTGGCTGTTAAATCGATAAATCACGATTAATCGCATACACAATAAAAGTTTGTGTTTACATAATATATATGTGTGTACTGTGTATATTTTTATGTATGTATGAACACACACTTATATATTTAAGAAATATTTACATGTGTGTGTGTCTATATATATATATATATATATATTTTTTTTTTTTGTTAAATATGATTTATATATATATATAACATTTTTCTTAAATATATACATATATGTGTGTATTTATATATACATATAAATATACACAATACACACACTTGTGTATAGTTAATAATAATAATAATAACAATAACATGTTATTGTTAATAACAATGATGATAATCGTAAATCCTCATCCAGTAATCATGAATGGTATGAAAGGCATGAAAAGTTTTGAGAGCCCTTGCAGTACCTATTAAGCCTTGTTTAAGTGTGGATTTACCAGATAAACCTGTCTTCACGCATAAGGGCTAAGATAAATGCTGCCCTCTGGTGGCCTTAAATGGCCTTTCTCTGCTCACAACGTCCCTCTGTTGGTCAGTGCTGGTATTGATCATTCATTGACAAAGACTAGGCAGGAAAAAAATAAAAACAGTTGGCAGACATGAAGCTGTTTGTTACAAATGTAACCACATTTCTCACTGTTTCTCATGTTCTGCAGCGTATCTTGTCTTGGTGTCATTGTAGGCAAAAGGAAATCAGACCAAAGGATCACGTAAATCAGTGTCCGTCGAGAAATCCACAACCATACACTGTCTTTACTCATGTTGTAATCATGCCTTTGAGTGTCATGAGTTTCGTGAAATTTCATGAATCTGAATACTTGAGTATCAGACTTCTACTCGTTCTGCTGAGAAAGTCAGCGCATTACGTTCTCATATATCTGTTGTACAGCTCATTTAGTACATACTGTATAGTAGCGCTTACATAACGAGACGAAGTTTGATTATATATGCTATCAAGTTTGCAGAAACTGCCATCCGTAACATACTAACATAGTCATGGTTGTGCCATTCATCTCTGTTTATCTCTCCTCTGCCAGTGAACGAAAGGCTGTGCTGTGAAAAGCGTATGCTTTTGCTGTTGAGTTAAATCTTCTACCCAAGCTAATGCATTGCAGTATTTAAGGCCGTGTTGGTCTGATAATAGGATGTTGTGTGGTACTTGCACGATTACTAAGGCACTTGGTGCATCCTTGTACTTAATAGACTGTATGTGATGTTACTGGAAGTATGTTTTGGGAATGTATGCTACATTGGGCGTGTATTGTACGTATGCCACAGTGGGTGTTTATTGTATGTATGCTAAGATAACAGAAAATATAGGCTTTCTCCTTCTCTGGACACAATGTTCCACAGGACAAAGGTGCCGTCTGTCTGTAGTAGTGGGTTGTGAAAACTGTCGTTTGGGTTATTTTTTCCTCTTCTAAACACTTTTTGTCTAGTGATGCTGTTCTCAGATGAGTGTTTGAATGGTTGGATTACCCCCCTGTGATGTTATCGTACACCATCCCACTGTTTGGATGTGAACCATTCCAAGTTCAAATAAAGATTTTTTTTTTGACCTTACAAAAAACATTGTCCTTTTTTCATTTTAGGTGAAATGGATTGGTTGACGCTTGTGTTCATAATACTACTCATTATTGAACTAACTTTGCATAACTCTTACTTTAAAACTTACGTTAATGTGAATAAAATTCAGCCCAAAATCAATAAAACACAGAAATTAAAATATTACAAATGAAACATTAAATTACTGGACTGTAAAAAATAAATGATAAAAAATTCTAATAAATACGATGATAATAATAATTTTTGTTATTAATATTACTAGTACTATTATGTATTTATACATGCATGGGTTTAAATTGTGTGCGTGTGTGTATAAATATTACAAGAAATTAATTATGATATTTAATATAATAACAACAACTGTTAGTATTAAAGGATGTGTGTATATATTTTGTGTGTGTAATCTTATATATAATACTATTAATATTTATATTGTATTTAAAAAAAAATATTCCAGTTTTTCTTAATTGTGTGTGCGTAATTGTCATTAAATAATAATAAAATGTGAGAAATGTACGTCATTTTCTAATTGTTGTCATTTTTCTTTTTTAGCTGAAATCCATGTCATATAATGCTTGTGTTCATAATGCTACACATTATTGTGTGTTATTAACTCTCACATTATTAGGATTACATTTCAGCTCAAATTCAACAAAACATACATATAAACAAAGAGTTTTACATACATTATGTCATTACATAATGATACAAAATGCAAGAAATTAACAACGTCATCCTTGGTAACGTGTTATTTATTAATATATCATAATTTTAATTTTAGGGGTAAAATGTGACCTGAAATAGAGATTCTTCTATTTAGGAGAATGCACAGCGCGTCTGCATCGGTGTAGGATACACTTGCTTGTGTGAGCACTAGATGGCAGGAGAAGACGGGCCCTGGCCTCTGGCAGTCGAAAGATAATGAAGCCTTAGAAATATATAACATTTTGTTTTATTTGTGACGCCAAAGGTGGTCTGAAAAGAGGGAAATCATTTCCTTTCTCATTAAGCGCGCAGTAAGGCCGATGTCTTTCAAAGTGCATTTTGATTTTTCCTGAGTGCAATAGCGAGATATATTCGCCAATCAATTATTCATTTATCATAATGCTACACAATATAGGCAGCCAATCAGGCGTGGAGCGTAGAAAAACAAAATCCCATTTGTTACACCTGAGGGACCCTTAATAAACAAGACGTAAACATGAAAAATATTTTCGCTCTCATTTTAGTCCCTTGATTTATTGCTTAATCTCAACATGCTTTCCTCTCCCGTGTTTTGAGAACATTGTGAGGACATTTCATAACATACACATTTTATCGCTAGTTATTAAAATAAAAACGTTTTGGCGAATTTCACACGGTTAAACACGCAGTCAAAATGTCATTTAGAATGTTACATTTATTAGGCATTCATAACAGATCAAATAATATAGTGTAACTTTATTACATTACATACAGTAACATTGCCAGTGAGCATATACAATAGCTAGTGTTTGTAATGACACCATGATTAGTAGCATATGGACTGTTTCTCTGATGTTTAACAATAGATAACATATCTGCTATGATATGCATGTTTAGGTTTTCCTCCTCATGCTGCTCCCTTCCACTCAATCCTGTTATAAAAATAAAAGCATTTCTTCTCTGTTCTTGTGATTGTGAAGTATGAAGTTTTATGACAGCAGGGCTTGGTTAGGTGGATAAATGTTCAAAGCCACCAAGAACCTATCAAAACAACATGAAACTGGCATTCAAAATCAACACACAGCACCAGTAAAGACTAGTACACTGTAAAAAAAACCCTGTTATTTTACGGGATTTTACCGTTTTATTTTACAGTTTTTTCACATATTTTTGAAATACAGTTAAAAAAAATTAAAATTACAGAAATAGACTGTCAAAAATTACAAAAATCCAGTGTAAAATCACATTAAAAAATGTCAATGTACATAACACCCCAAAAAATATTTTTTGAAGATTTTTTTCCACATAACACCAATTTATGAGTGCGCGCTCTCTCTCTCTCTCTCTCTCTCTCTCTCTCTATACATATGTGTGTGCGCTATGTATATATATATATATATATATATATATATATATATATATATATATATATAGCATTAATAATATAATATTTCATAAAATTGGTTGCGACAGTATCGATCCTAGCAAAAAGCAGTGCATGCATGTCATCCCACTCGCAAATTACGCCTTGGATACACATTATTTGCTATTGATGCATCTTTCCCTGGTTTAGCTAAGCCTTAGAAATATATAACATTTTGTTTTATTTGTGACGCCAAAGGTGGTCTGAAAAGAGGGAAATCATTTCCTTTCTCATTAAGCGCGCAGTAAGGCCGATGTCTTTCAAAGTGCATTTTGATTTTTCCTGAGTGCAATAGCGAGATATATTCGCCAATCAATTATTCATTTATCATAATGCTACACAATATAGGCAGCCAATCAGGCGTGGAGCGTAGAAAAACAAAATCCCATTTGTTACACCTGAGGGACCCTTAATAAACAAGACGTAAACATGAAAAATATTTTCGCTCTCTCGCTCTCATTTTAGTCCCTTGATTTATTGCTTAATCTCAACATGCTTTCCTCTCCCGTGTTTTGAGAACATTGTGAGGACATTTCATAACATACACATTTTATCGCTAGTTATTAAAATAAAAACGTTTTGGCGAATTTTACACGGTTAAACACGCAGTCAAAATGTCATTTAGAATGTTACATTTATTAGGCATTCATAACAGATCAAATAATATAGTGTAACTTTATTACATTACATACAGTAACATTGCCAGTGAGCATATACAATAGCTAGTGTTTGTAATGACACCATGATTAGTAGCATATGGACTGTTTCTCTGATGTTTAACAATAGATAACATATCTGCTATGATATGCATGTTTAGGTTTTCCTCCTCATGCTGCTCCCTTCCACTCAATCCTGTTATAAAAATAAAAGCATTTCTTCTCTGTTCTTGTGATTGTGAAGTATGAAGTTTTATGACAGCAGGGCTTGGTTAGGTGGATAAATGTTCAAAGCCACCAAGAACCTATCAAAACAACATGAAACTGGCATTCAAAATCAACACACAGCACCAGTAAAGACTAGTACACTGTAAAAAAAACCCTGTTATTTTACGGGATTTTACCGTTTTATTTTACAGTTTTTTCACATATTTTTGAAATACAGTTAAAAAAAATTAAAATTACAGAAATAGACTGTCAAAAATTACAAAAATCCAGTGTAAAATCACATTAAAAAATGTCAATGTACATAACACCCCAAAAAATATTTTTTGAAGATTTTTTTCCACATAACACCAATTTATGAGTGCGCGCTCTGTTTTTTTACGGGATTGTTTTTTACAGTGTAGAGCCTTACAATACAACAGTGCTCATTTTAGAATGATCAAATTAGCTTCTTCAAACTAGATAGCTCTTTATGAAAAAAGGAATAAAAATAATTTTTAATGAGTTAAGTTTGGCTTCAAACGAGTTAAAACGGTTTTCTACATTTCGGTTTTGAATATCCTCTAAAGTGCATTTTTAAAAGTGTTTTTTGAAAGAATTATTATGCTCACCAAGGCTGCATTTACTTGATAAAAAAATAGAGTTAAAAACAGTAAAATTGTTAAGTATTATTACAATTTAAAGGAACTATTTTCTATTTTAACATTTTTTTTTCCCTGCAAAACTGAATTTTCAGTAGCCATTCTAATGCACAGGCTTGGCTCTCAATTATTAATAATAGTTTTTATTATTAACAATGTTTTTGCTACTGAATATTTTTCTGGACACTGTTAAACATTTTTTCAGGATTCTTTGAAAAATATAAAAGTTAGAAATATAAAGTTTGAAGAAAGAAAGAAAAAAATTCTGCCCCAACTGAGTAAAATAGAAAACATCAAACTAAATCCAAAGTTTAGGATCCTTTGAACAAAAATGTATTAATGAATATTTACATAGAACTAGCAACAAAAACTAAAGTGCACTAATAAAAATGTTACTGTGCACACAAACAAAAAGAAAAAAAAAGACTGTTTCAGTCCCTGCTGGACTCTCTAGGCACAAATCAGAGACATCAGATGAATCAGCTGGACAATTAATTGAAAATGCAATAATTAACAATCTAGCTGATTCAATTAATCATCTGATGTCTCTGATTTGTGCCTTGACTTTCCTAAGTGTTTGTTAAGCATTGTTGTAATCTTTAGCACTAAAGATGTCCAGCATGGACTGAAACATTTTTTTTTTTTTAAGCACAATCACATTTTTGTTAGTGCACCTTAGCATATCACAGTTTCCATAAAAACATTAACAGCACAACTGTTTTCAACATTAATAATAATAATAATAATAAATTTTTATTAAGCACCAAATCAGCACATTAGAATGATTTCTGTAGAATCATGTGATACTGGAGATTGGAGTAATGGCTGCTGAAAAATTCAGCGTTACCATCTAAAATTGCATTTTAAATTTATAATAGAAATCTCTTTTTCTTTTTTTTATTGTTATATTTGAGAATATTACTGTTTTCTGTGTTTTTGATTAAATAAAGGCAGCCTTGGTGAGTATTAGAGACCAACTTTTGACTGGTATGTATTGATACACAGGAGTGTGTTTGTGTGTGTGTGTGTGTGTGTGTGTGTGTGTGTACATGTTTTTCTATACTGGTGGGGACTTAAACCTGAATACACACCAACTCACGGTGACTTGTGTCACCGTGGGGACCTAAATTGAGGTCCCCATATGTATAGAGGCTTATAAATCCTACAGAATTAGTTTTTTTGAGATTGTAAAAATTTTCTGTGATGGGGTAGGTTTAGGTGTAGGGTTGGTGTAGAGCGATACAGTTTGTACAATATAATAACCATTATGCCTATGGGGAGTCCCCACAAGAATAGTGAACCAGACTGTGTGTGTGTCTCCAACCAATGTTTAGAAATCACACAAAACAGAATGAAAGAAGTAGCCTCGCTCTCTGGGTGACAGGATTGGCTCCAGGATAGCGTGATAAGAGAACAGGGGATGGACAGATGTCATTCTCACCTCTCCTCCTCCTGACATATAGAGTGTTACACCTATCAGACATGACAGCTTTAAGTCTGCTCAGAATCAACAATAAAGGCTAGTATGAAACCAAAGAGATTCAGCGCAGACTCTAGGGGTGATAATGCTATGACGGTTGCCTTCTGGCAACATGAAATTCAGAGCAGCTTCTGTAAACATTTTTATTGGATCCGTGTGCTCTAAAACAAACCAGCATTTAGATTGTGGGACAATTGGCATGGGAACTCATTTTTGTTCCTTATTTGAATAAAACAGGTAAAATGAATGTTTGTTTATGAATTGTCCACAGAATTATATTGTTATTATGGCTAAATAAAATGTAGCATCTACTGAGTTTTAACTTTCATGTTGTCATGACAATCAATGCAATATTTTTCTAAATCTACATTGTGTTCATTCCTATGGTATCTGTTTGTAGAGGAGAGCCTGTTATGTGACTGATTGTCAAAATTTACCAACTGACCAACAGACTTTTCTTTAGGTCTGGGATACATAAAGTTCTTTTAAAAGCTCTCTTGCATGTATCTTCATAATTTCCGCAATGATATATTTTTTTATTAGGAACTCACACATTGTTTAAAAAGCAATGAGTTTTTAAGAGTTGTGGTTCATGTAAGCTCCGCATGCAGTAACAGGCATACAAACTGCAGATTCTTCTCAATGAATCTGAATGAATCCAGATGATTTTATCTACACTTTGGGGTTTGGGTTCAATGTAGATTAACTAGAATTATTTATTGCTTTTATTCCATCAATAATCCATCAGCTATGATAAAATGGCCTGGTTTAAATCCACATTGCTTATCTGTGTACAACTGCTACAGAGAGAAGAATTACATAGGCCGACATATAATCATAAAAGAGGATGTTGTGTAAGTTTCTCTAATTTGGCTTTTTCTCTGCAATGTTAAGCAAGCAAATGAGCACATTCACCTTAATTAAAATGAATTGTTAGTGTTTATGTAAGAACAGGAATTGTTATGATAATTTCTTTCACTCTCTTCTCTCATTCTTATTATGAACTGCTGGCAGTTACTGTTCTAATGGAAAACCCTTGAGGAAAATTGCCATCAGAATTGCATAATTTACTATCATTATAAAATCTGTTTGCTCAATAAAAAAGAGGGCTAGGGTGTATTTGTAACTCCTAAAAGGCAAAATACATATTCTACTGAACCATTGTCTTCTAATGGGAGGCTGATTTATTTTATATAAGCCAAGGCCTTTAAAAGAGAACTTGTTCCAGAGAAAAAGTTGATTTAGAAATCTTTTCATCTTTGTCCGTAGACATCTTTGTCATGTCTATGGGATCTGGTTACATCTTTAGATTCCAAGTTCAGACAGAGAAGGGCAAGAAACGCAAAAGAGAAGAAAAGACGTGGAATGCAGGAGAAATGTGGAATGCAGAAGCAATTGACACAACATTTTAACATTAATTCTGTTTTGATGCATTGATTCATTGTGTAGGCTGGCTGGTGATATACTGTAAAGTGAACAGGTATGTTAACTAATAGCGCAACTCGAAACAAACCGCTCTGAAAGTTTGTTGGCAGGGCATCAAAAAAGCATGCAGAAAGTTTGTAAATATGTTATTGCTGGCAAAAGCGGATGGATGGATTGTCACTGTATGCATGTGAACTCAGATCAGTGTGAGATACAGTGTGTGTTGTAAATTGGTTTATTATTATTCATCAGTCCAACTCTTAGTCCAAAATAACTCAGTGAGAGTTTCATGTGATCATGACCTTATTACTTATATGTTACTGAAATGTATTGTAAGGCTTTAATTTGTAATTTTCACAGTGCAAAGAAAATGATACAGATTTTGATCAACATGATGGTGAGTAAATGATAACAGAGTTTGTATTCTTGGGTGAAGTATTAACTAATAATGTTAGTTCATATATATATATATATAACATATACCTGTTATTTCCCATACAAGGACCTGCAGGAAGTTTTGATGCTGTCACAATGCTGCTACCATGGTAACGGCTCCTATATGCTTGCTTGTGCATTGTGCTAATGCTGGTGCAATCAGTCTGAATTAGTGCAGTTTGGCAGATGGCTCACTGCGCTGTATTCCACGTGCACTCAACAGATCAATACAGCACCTCATTACAGAGTCCAAATCGAGAGACAGATCACACACCAGATAAAGGTAGTGGATTCCAGGGAGAGTTTATATCAATGATGATCAGATACTTTGAGTGGTGGTTTGGTTTCAGACAGTTAGGACTAGCTTGTCCATTCTTGAAGCTGAATTATTGGTATTTTGGAATGTTTGTAAAAAAAAAAGTGTGCCAAGAACAGGGGCAGGGGTGTTAAATACTTGAGTACTTCATCATTACATACTTAAGTATTATTTTGTGGACTTAACTGAGTACTATTTTAACGGAATACTTGAATTTACTAATTTGATTAAAAAAAAAAAGTTCTCTTTAGACCCTAAATTAAATTAAAAGTACATATTTTGCAGGTCATCACAACTTAAATCCAATAAAACCAACATGTGTATTTATGATATATAATGCATGTTGTGTGTGCATACTACAAAGCAATTATATAGAAATTATAAATAAAATATAAATTTTCTAATACCAAACCATTCTGTTTCAGTGTAAAATGTCATAGCTATAGAGGAACTTTATTAAAGTGGGAATACATTTTTAGTCATAAACAATTAAATAAAAAATTCAACCAACTATTAATGTCTACAGAATTTAAAGATTTATTTTATTTAAAGTGTGCTAGACCCTTACACAGTCAGAACATTGAAAAATTGTGTTTAAAAAGGGGTCCTTCCAAAGTTTTTGCATCAAAGTTATGTGAAAATCTTCCATCTAAGTATAGTCGTAAAACTAAGAAAAAACCTTTAATATTTGAGTAAAATTATATGTGGGGTAAAAAATTATTTCACTCAGTTTTGTTGCTGCATAGATACTTTGCCATTTACCAGTAAATACATTTATGACATAGTACTCATCCTTCTTATACCCCTGAACTGTGGTAAATGTCAGAGGCAACTTAGCACATTATTGGTCTTGGCTGCATTATAAGTGCCTGCTGAGGGGTTTAATTGCACTGTATTTTAGCCCGTAAAAGGAAACATTATGTCTGTACTTTGCACCCTTCCAGAACTGTGCACTTATGTCTACCATGAGCTTAGATTCATAGCAAGTAATACCAAACATTCCCCCCATCTGCAAAAATGATTCCAAAAAGAATAAAAAAAAAAATCCATGCAGTTCTGAAAGGGCGATTGAGTTTACTTGTCACAAACAGTCTGTCTTTGCTGGTGAGGTCTAGAAACAGCAAGCCTTTCATTCTGAAAATTTCTCTCCAATAGAGAACACAGTCAGCCGTAGCCCAGCTGTCCGAGAAAAGGCTCTCAACACTCTCTGAGTGGGCATCAGGGGCTATAGGGACGTGCTCTGGGTGTGGAGAGAGCACTTTGGACCATACCCATAATCCAGCGGTAATCTGTTCTTAAATGCTAGGCTCTGGCTAAAGGAGTTGAGGGGTGACAGAGCAATGCACAGCAGTAAACAGGAATCAGGCTTTGGAAGAAGTTGACGAGTATTGAGCTTCAGAAGAAGGGTTTCCCTTTTTAATTTTTTGTTGATTGAAGGTGAGGAGCAGCCCTAGGAAGACATGATGGAATGTATGGAGGTAGTTAAAGCAAAACTATTTATTTTTTACAAAACATTTGTGAAATGCTGTCACAAGTCAACATGAAATTAAAATTGACACAATTTACTTTTTTATTGAATTGCTAGTTGTATTGTGACTCATCAGAAACATAAGGTTGTAATATTTAATCAGATTCAATAATTTTCACCTTAATGTCACCAATGCCTTTTATTTTTCAATTCCTCCCCTCTACCTGCTTGTCATATTTTTTTTGCAATCCAGTCAATTTTGATTGGTATAATAAAGTCCCTTCCTATATTTTTTCTTATTAAATGTCAAATTTCTTAACATAAATATCATAATTCTTAACATTACGAAGTAAAATCATTTCAAACATAATTTCATGATGACTTCATTCCTCCTTTGTGGAGAAGGCAATCCCTAAGTACATTGCGGGGGATGTGAGGGAAAAATATGTTCTTCTGTTCTGATATCAATGAAAATAATAAAGCCTAAATAAGAAATGTATTGTAATTGCCAATATTTGTGTTCACTATTTATTTTTATCTTTATTAGAGTTGGTTTTTGAACAGAGCTACTGTCACGCAATGTGTAGAGAAAAGGTACACGAAGACAAAGGTCATCTACACAAGAGTTTAGTTTAGTTTAACTTTACTGTCTGTACAGATTTCCTGAACAGAAATCCATCTTTGACACTGGCATAGAAAATACATCCTAACAGATAATACCATACATTCACATAACAAAAAAATTAATACAATACAATGTATATGTATATGTATGCCCACACATATGCATACACATGTGTACATACACCTACCCAGAAAGATACATCATGATAATACTTCAATTAAGAATTAAGAGTTTAATAGAATCCAAGAAGATGATAATCAATGAAGGCAAAGGGAACACGCAGCACAACAACATCAATACCGGACAAACTAAAGGAGAAACAGAAGAACTTAAATACACAGACCAAATGAGGATAATTAACTAACACAGGTGAACTAAATGAACTAATCAAAGGACGACAGAAACTAGGTCAAGTGAAACATTGTGACATCGTGATCGTGACAGTACTCCCCCCCTCCCGGAAAGCACGACCTCGTGCCATAGCAGGACTAACAAAGGAGGTAGGGAGGGGGTTTGGGAGGAGTACGAGGCGGTGGCAAAGGGCAGGAAGAGAGGCAGGCAGATAACCAGGGCGGCGACGATGGAGGGAGGAGCCAGGGAGGAGCAGACGGAGGGAGGAGCCAGGACGGAGACAGGAGGGATTTGGAGCAGGAGGAGCCAGGCGGGACCCAGACCACAGCCCACAGTGGAGCCGATGGAGGGAGGAGCCATGGTGGAGGAAGGGCTGACGACTCCAGGGGCCGACCAACAGCGGCAGAGCAGGTGGGAGAGGAGCCCGGGCCGGAGATGGAGAGCCGTAGAACCAGGGTGATGGGGAGGATCCAGAGGGGCAAGGTGGAGCAGATGGCTCAGGCAACAGAGGCGTAGGCGGGGATCCGGAAGGCCGCGGTGGAGCCAGAGCGACAAAGGACCAAAGTGGAGCTGGAGCTGGAGGGAGGAGCCCAACGGAGCCGGTGGGACGGATCGACGAGGTGCAGCCGGAGGAGTGGAGTCCTGAGCGATGGCGGGTCGACGACTGACCAAGGCGGAGTCGGAGGGACGAGGGAGCCCTGCGGAGCTGGTGGACTGACGGGCCACGGTGGAGAGGAGGGAGCTAGGAGCCATGGTGGAGCCGCTGGTTAAGAGGTGGAGCTGAAGGGAGGGAATTTTGAGCGATCCGAGGATTCAAGGATGGTATGCGCAGCCCACACACACACACACCAAATGGCGACACCAATGACAGGGAGTGTCACAGAAAAGGGAATGACCTCCATGGTCATGACAGGACAGGCAGATAGTTCCAGGCAGACAAACAGTTCAAAACAGAACTCCATGGTCATTTCAGGATATACAGGGAGTTCATAAACTGCCTCATTGACCATAACTGGACAGGCAGATATTTCAGAAGAAGATGGAAGACTGGGGATAGCTGAATAAAAGTCTATTAAATCCTCAGCTCACCCTCAGTGGTGGAACAGTGGGAGGGGGTTTCCTCCGCGCTCTCGCTGTCCACCGTTTCATCCACCGCCGCATGCGTTGTTGCCAGCTCTCGCACCTGGTCAGACAATCGGTGAGGCTCTGGCTCGAAACCTCAGCTCTGTCGCTCTTTCTTGCAATGGCTCTTTGGTCGCGGCGGGCTTTGGCTCTCCATTTGCGGTGGGCTCTGGCTGACGCTCCGCACAGCGGGGTGATGGTTGGCTGGGTTCTGGGTCTGGAGTGGGGCCGGCGAGACCAATGGTGAATGTTGAGTCATTGCTCACTAGCACCCACTCCACGAAGGCGACGAAATCCCATCGAGGACCATCTCCGGACAACTGCGCTCTGCACGCGGTGTTGATGCTCGTGATGTAGAATGAGCAGAGCGCGTTGTCCGGGTAGCTGGAATCTTTGGAAATGTCCAGGAATAGTCTGGTGTGGTCCTCAAGGGCAAATTCCCCCTGCTCCAGCAGGAGGTGGAGAAATTCGGGGCGATCCATATGAAACCAAAAGAAACACTTACAAAAACGGAAAATAAACGGGGATACAAACTCTGTTAAACTTCTTATTGTGGTCAGGTATTTTGTCACGCAACGTGTTGAGGAAAGGCACATGAAGACGAAGGTCATCTTCACAAGAGTATAATAGAATCCAAGAAGATGATAATCCATGAAGGCAAAGGGAACATGCAGCACAACAACATCAATACCGGAGAAACTAAACGAGAAACAGAGGAACTTAAATACACAGACCAAATGAGGATAATTAACTAACACAGGTGAACTAAATGAACTAATCTAAGGACGACAGAAAATAGGTCAAGTAAAACATGAGGGAAGAAAACAAACTAAAAGTCTATGATCGTGACAGCTACAGGGTTTTCTGGCATTTTAAGAACACAAAGGCACAGATATAAATATTAATTTCTATTCATAATTCAAATGTTAATTTTTGAATGGTGAAAAACATCTCAATATTTTCTCTGCAGCCCTAAAATTCTGTTGCAGGCCAAGAATTTTTGCCAGCCACATTGGTGATGCTGCCCATGTTTACCAATAAGTACCAAAGGACATTGGATCTTAGCTATTGCAAATTGTACCTATAAGCGGCTCCAGGGAGACAAATTACACACCTTTGCAGCTAATTACAATGCATGGAAGAGCACACTGTGAGCCTGAATGAGGAAAACAAAACATGTTTTGGATATTTAATGGATATCATCCTTGCGAATTATTTTTCTGCATCTTTGACATGAAATGTTGCTTTTTAACATCTAGTTACTTATAAAACATAAAGTGGGTCCTCATAGTGTACCACTCAAACCAGAGAAAGGATGAAATGGACACAAGAGTGAAAGTGAGCAAGAGGAAAAGTGGAGCGTGTTTGCATTTAGCCCTGCCAAATACCCTTCAATCTGTTGAGAAAACCTGGAACAATTGGTAATGCAATTTGATGACTCACCTAATGGTATGTCATATTAAGCTGATCTCTCTGTTGGAGACATAAAAATGCAAGATTACGACAAACGCTGTATTACGTGCTCATTGACCTGACATTTAAGAATTTTACAAGTGGGCCTCAAAAGTCTTCATGTAGCCAGTAAGGAACTGACAGGTAACATATGATTGCAGAGCTGGCCATTTCTTTTTGCTCTTTGTCCTTCAAATAAAAGCCACTGAAATGTGTTCCCATGTGATGGTGTTAATTTGTTTGATAGCTCTATCTATAGTTCATGATGTGACATAGTGAGATCATACAGACAAGAACTTGAGTCATACAATTGCTCTGATATTCAAATACAGCAATTTCAGACTTTTGGGGTACAAATACAAGAGAAACTATATCAACTAAAGCCATTCCGCTGTTGTTGTTGTCTGCCTTACAAATACATCTCTGACAACCTTTATTGCTTTTTAAGAATACTGATGAGTTCTTACCAGATTAATGACTCTACTATTCTACAATTAGTTGAAATAAATGTGGGGGTAAGGTTAAGCAATAGTTTAATTGTTCACTTAACATCCAATTTCATACTTAAAAGTCTGTGTCGTAGAGGTTAAGAGCTTGTGCAGAAGCCAGAAATGACTTTGTGTTCTGTTTGCATGAATAAAAGAGCTACAGAACTGTAAAGACCGAACCGTCTTCCACAAACACTTATGACTTGTTTTTACAAGAGTTTTGCTATTATACTCTAAAGAAATGCTGAAAAATAAATAAAAAATAAATGCATTCTTACAAGTATGCACCAGGGCATGTAAAATTAATATTATTAGACCATTTGCCAGTTTTATTCATATTGATTTTGTTGTCATGATTAGTAACTTGACCCTTTTTGTACTTCATGTCAGGGAGTCTATAAAGCAATCTCATTCCCACTCATCTCAATACACTTGCTCAGTTGCTGCAGGAACCAGAAAGTACATGACTTGAAATCTGCCATCTTTGGTCATAAATGTGCTGTGACTTATCTGGAGCCGCAGGAAAACGTCTTGACCTTTTTAAGTTCAGTCAAGACAGATAATCAAATAAATAAAGAAATAAAGTTAAAGTTAGAGTAAAAAAAAAACATGAAAATTGTTACCTTCATTTTTAAAGTGCTATGAAGACCTTCTTTTTTTTTTTTTTACATGCAATAAACAGCTTGTATTTCTTTGCAGAAATTAGATTAGATTTTTTTTAATTGATTTTATTATGTCTGTCGTTAGTAAAATGGTTGCTGTGTAGTTAGCAATACCTTAGTTTTAAATGCATATTTCGCAGCTGAATTGCTACAGAGCACCTAAAAGCATGTGTAGGTAAGCGTTCACATTTCATATGTTTCCCAGATCTGACAAGCTGTCTGGAAGCTTCTTTTATAAAGTCTCCCCACATCTGTACATTTGAATTCTGAACAGTTTCAGGGAGGATATGTCTATATGTAAATTATTGTGCTGAAGGGGAGATTTGAAACAAGGATAACTTATTTTTGATTGTTTATAGTGATGGTTCTCAACTGATGGGTCATGACCCAAAAAATATATCGCAGTCACAGGTCTATTCTGACAGCAGGGAAACAATACTATTCTAACATGTATAAATAGCAGAATGCAACCTAACAAATAATGGTAAATATTTGTGGTAGAAAAATCCGTATGCTTGTCAACTTTTTAAAAGGTAGTAAAAACGCTTCCCATACCTTTTGTTGTTGGTGTCAAGGCCATGTACTCAATCAAGCAACTTTCTGGTGCACATTCAGTCACTTGCTAAAAGCCAAATTGGACATGATAATATGGCTCCATAACATGTTGCTTGACATCTCTTCATTCTCAACTTTGAAGAAAACTTTGCAAGGTAAAAGAAAGAATGACAAAGACAAATAAATACAGGCTCACATTCAGCGAGGATGTAAAATGAAAAATCTGGGTCCTGAAGCAAAATCATTTGTAAACCATTGGTTTATAGGATGGTGATAAAAATGTTTTGCACAAATGATCAGTATTATTGTGTCTCCATTGCATTATATCCTTATCACTGTTCTGCTATAATGCTGTATAATTTATCACCTGAGCTGTACTGCTTTTATTTGCAAAGTAATAATTCTATTTATTTATTTTTACGATGCCATACTTATAATTCTTGATATGCTTTGCATTAATGGAATAAAACCTATAAAATAATGCATTTTAGAGAGCCAGAGTCTATTCAGAAAAATATATATATTTTTGTATCTTGTATCCTTATCTGTGTTTAGGCAGTTTTTCATTCTAGTAGACAGCGCTTTGCTGTAACAGAATATTTGGCTGCCGTTTTGATTGAAACCCAAGCGACAGCAGCCACACAGTGAGGACAAGATTGCTGTGTGACGCCATGTTTAGTAATTGAACGTCATACAAACTCGATTGCTGCTTGGAGTGGAACAGCTCTGAATCGTTTAATATCACCTTGAGCCCAAGGCAATGAATGTCTGGTTGACAAAGAATCTGGTTACTTTCAGCATTGAGCATTTCTGTGTGTGAGAGTGAAAGAGAGGATTTTTGTATGCAAATAATTGCTTTTTGCAGGTAAGAACCTGTATTTGTTATGCAATGTTTTTCAAAACCTGAGAAATTGCATGTGCCTATTTGTTTACGCCCATATGTCTCTGTCGATGTCCATGAGTTTTCTAGTTCATTTGCTGCTATTGCTGATCTGGAACCAAAAATAGTTCATAAACAAAACCCAGGTGTTTCTCTGGTTTCTAAATCTTCTAAAACAAGGAAAACAAATGAAAACTCCCACAGAAAAAGAAACTAATTGAGGAAAGAATTATCCTGCCTTCTAAATCCTTCGTTTTCTAAACGCGGGTCTCTCACTGTGCCAGAGTTAAAGAGATTGAGCACTGAAGATGTATTGGCTTATCCTCAGGTATTTAATCAGTCAGACTAATGAAATTAATTGAGCCAGAGAGAACTGATTGCATGTGACATTTACAAGTCCCCTGAGAGCATGTTCATGTGCTTGTGAACTGACCTCCACAATTATTCTTCAACAATCAGAGGACGAGAAATTACTAACTAAATAACTAGGACTTTGCATCATCAGTGTGATTCAAGGATTCTGACATCTATTGTCTTCACTTGAAAGGATAGTTTGTTCAGAAATGATAATTATGCCTTTGTTTACTCTAAACTACGGTGGCCGAGAAGTGCAAAACAAATCACAATTCTGAAAACAAAATAACAAATTACAAATGCAAATGCAAGTCTAAAAAACAAAATAACAATTCAGAAAACACAACAACAATTCAGAAAAGACAACGACAAATCTGAAAACAAATGAACAATTCAGAAAACACAACGACAAATCAGACAAACCGGAAGAGGTAGGTATAGTTTGAGACAGCGCCATTGGTTTGGGATTACTCACCACTGACTGGACGAGACATCTGTCAATCAATGTATACAGGGAAGAACCAGCCGAAGAACAGCAGAGTCCTGGTAGAAAGTTCTGAGATGGTATTAAAGTAGCTCAGTTTAAATGTATTGTATGAATTGCCCTTACTATGGAATAAAAAATACGGGGTGTCTATTTACATTTAGTTAAAAGTGGCAGTAGAACATCAGCTCCAGTGGTGCAGCTGGATAAGTGCGTGTTGTTGGCTTTTTGACGCGATCGACCTGAGTTCGATCCCGTCTTTTGACAAACTTTTTTTTCCTCCCAAACCAATGGCGCTGTCTCAAACTATGCCTACCTCTTCCGGTTTGTCTGATTTGTTCAATATACTGAAAATGAATGGTAATCAGGGACTATAAAGCTCTAAAAATGATTGTAAAAGTGTTTCATTTTTGTCTAATTGTTTAAAAAAATTTTAATGTGTTAAAACCGCACTTCTTTTTATGTGCAGGACAATGTAAAGATTTGAACCATAAATGGAAAAATCCCTTTCAGTGATTCAAGTTTTATTGTCATTTAGAAGGACAATGACATTATGGTAACACTTTACAATAAGGTTCATTAGTTAACTACATTAGTTAACATGAACTAATAATGAACTGCACTTATACAGCGTTTATTAATCTTTGTTAATGTTAATTTCAACATTTACTAACACATTATTAAAATCTTGTTAACATTAGTTAATGCACTGTGAACTAACATGAACTAACAATGAACATCTGTATTTTTATTAACTAACGTTAGTGAAGATTAGTAAATACAGTAACAAATGTATTGCTCATGGTTAGTTCATGTTAGTTTATACATTAACTAATGTTTAACTAATGAACCTTATTGTAAAGTGTTACCGACATTATTGTTATTATTATTGTTGTTATTATTATTATTACTATGAATTTATTGTCATTTTGTGTTAAAGGAATTGTTCACCCGAAAATTCAAATTTGCTGCAAATTTACTCACCCTCAGGCAATTCTAGATTTAGATTATAATATATGTTCCTTCATGAGAACAGATTTGGAGAAATTTAGCATTACATCACTTGCTCACCAATGGATCCTCTGCAGTGAATGGGTGCCGCCAGAATGAGAGTCCAAACAGCTGATAAAAACATCACAGTAATGACAATGACAATAACAATTTATTTATATAGCACAATTAAAAACAACCCATGTTGACCAATGTCCTTTACAACAACTAAAACCACACACAACAAAATAAAAATAATAAGACAATAAGACAAAAACAATTAAAATTGTAGTAGAGTACCATAAAAGAAAGTGTTACAGCATAATAAAAACAGTACTGTACAGTGGAAAATGCTTCAAGTATTAAATGCTTTATCAAACAGAAAAGTTTTTAACTTAAATTTAAAAACAGACAAAGATGAAGCCAGTCTAATCGAAATGGGCAGATCATTCCAAAATCTGGGGGCAACTACAGAAAATGCACGGTCACCCCTACACTTCAACCTTGACTTGGGAATCGACAAGAGTCGATAATCCAGAAGTAATCCACATAACTCCAGTCCATCAATTTACATCTTGTGAAGAGAAAATCTGCATGTTTATAAGAAACAAATCCATCATAAAATTCTCCCATGAAGAAACAAATAATCTACATTTTAGGACTAAGGGGAATTTCAGGAAGCTTTCATTTTTGGGTGAACTATTCCTTTAATGTATTGTCATTTTTCTCCTCACTTCAGGTGAAGATGTGAGGGTCATGTTGTGATTGGCAGGGGTTTTGCGGTCCTCAGGTGCTCAACAACCAAAATTGACAATAAATTATAGATGTAACTTAAGGAAGCATAGTTAAAAGTCTCTACCTGCATTTATATAGCGTTACAGATGGACATTAATGTCACCTCAGTCAAAAGCATTAACATGTTCTATAAATATCAGCACTTACATTGCTGTAATTGTACCAATCATTATTTTGTCCAAGATACCAGCATTAGATACCAAGAATGTTTTTATCTCCTGTAGTGAGCTTAAAACTGTAGTGAGAGAACGACTGCGTGGTGCAATTGTCAAAGTCTAATGGTAGCCGAAATGGTTCATCAGATAAAAAAATCAAGTGTTATTTACCATTGAGAAGGGAAAACAAATATGCTGCAAACGGTTTCCTTCTTGCATTTATTTTTTCCAATTAAATTTAAATGATAAAATTAAAATATTTAAGTTCATATGACAGAATATGATTTATTTTAAAATATTTACCAAATTCAATGATATTCAATGCTGTTACTACATTAATATGCTAATGTTTAATATATCTCTAACTGTACCAAATTACATGTTTTTTCAAACGGCAATTTAGAAATCTTTATAGCTGAATTGAAGTCTGAAATCTGCCTGAAGCCTGTCATTCCAGAATAGTTCATTTCTTTTTTGTTTGCAGGCCAATTATATAACATAGTACAGTATTTACTTTTTGCTTAAGGTCATTGTCCTTCTGGAAAACTGATCTTAAGTGATATCTCTGGCTGACTGAAACAGATTCTCCTCAAGGATCAGGATTTGGCTCTAGCCAAATTCCCCTTATTTCCATCAAATTTTCCAGTTTCTTAAAGCAACCACTTGGTCAACACAGTGCTTAGCATTCAGGCCAAAGAGCACAAATTTAGTTTCATCATTTTCAAATGCTTCACATGGCTTCTAGATCACTGACTTAATGCTGGCGTTTCTCGAAATTGGCTAGTTCTGCCACTTTCCCAAAGAGGCCAAGCAAATGAAGTGTAGTGAAACGATTGTTGATGGACAGTTTTTGTCATTTCATCCAAGAAGTGTTTTGCTGGCCTTTGGTCACCACACTTACAATTGCCCTGCCTGTTTAGTTGTCCAATTTGGTGGGACGGCCTGACTGAAGGCTGGGCTGTGTTATACATTTCCATTTTATTACATGGACTTCACAATGCTCCAAGAAAAGCATGGTGGTTTTTGAACAGTTTCCAGCTTTATCTAAAAGTTCCAAGGACAGCTCCCTGGTCTCAATGGCAGCACGACTGATCTGATCTAATTCTTTAATTGAGATACCTCACGAAGACATTTTGTTAGGTATTTTCATGACAAATCTTGACATTGATGTTTGTTGTGTAATTGAGTAATCAAATGTGTACCTTTCTACAATTTTTATGTAATCATTTTTAGATCGTTCTATGTAATTTATTCTATATAGACACCTCACCCATTGTAGCTGTTAAACAATGGGGCTGAATCTTAAGTGGAGCTTTATTGCTTACATTTTTAGGCAGTGATTGCCTGTTGTTGCTGATGAAGAAATCTCAGTGTTTTTTTTTATTTTTGGAAGTATTGGCAAGCCTTCATAAATGAAATCAAACAATATTCTCTATATACTATTAATTTTAATGATGCTGTGTTTTTTTGTAAGATATTTTTATGAAATAAAAGCCATACATTTAATAAATGCCAAAAATAAATAAAAATAAACACTGTTAAAATAGGGGGCAATGAACTGTATTAAAATGAAGAAATTTTCTGTATAGATTTTTAAAATGTTTTTTTTACCTATATTTTGAATTTTGCACTTCATTGGCTGGATAATAGATAATACCCTGGCAGAAAATTACCAGTTCTTTTTTTCAGTACATGCAGTGCAATATGTTTATTCAATTTTTTCATTCTCATAGCAGCTAGTTTAAATTAGGTTGTCAATAAAGTGCTGCTTGAAAGAAGTTTTTTTTTTATTCAGATAAATAAAGAAAGATTAGTCAAATGCCCATTGTGAATATTGAATATTGAATTATTGTCTGACACATTTTGTAGTCCAATTGGAGCTTTGCCAAGATATACAGGGCTGAAAGCAAAGATCTTTACAGTTGTGCTCATCAATGTATGTCACACATCCAAATCTAAAGTTAATCCTGGTGGACATGATCTGACAACCTATAGAAACCTATGATTTAATGATTATCCACCTTGAGGACAAAATTGGCTTATTATTTTTTAGAGGGGTTTCATGTATCTTGCAGTCACACTTTGCTGTCCATTACATTTTGCCCGTGCTCAATACTACCCACAAAGAGAGGCACCAGTAGACGTCAGAGAATACAGTCATTTGGAACGTGTACGTGTATACTTACACTTGTCAGTCAGCCTCGGTTGTAATCATATTCATGTAAAATAAGCACCTGAATAGTGCAATTGAACGTCAAGAGCGTCAACATGTATTTTCATTTTCCATATTTGTGTGTCCTTAAGGTATGTATACTGTAGATTACATGAAGCTAGCTATCCAAGTCAAGCTAAGGAAATCAGACACATGTGTGGGATTTTACTCAGTGTCTAGCAAAAAGTACTGCAATACTGAAAACTTCTTAATTTTGGGGTATTTTTGTTATTAAGTAAATAACAATGATCAGTTTAATAGAACAATGGGATCATGTCCTATAAGTATAAATATCACTCTGCTGTATGTTTTGTACACAAATGTAGGTTTATACTTGATTAAAGTGTATAAAACAGGTTATGGCCTCATTACGTCTTTTCTTTGCAATATTATTACTCTACAAGTTCCCAATCACATTTAATGTCTTATAACCTTTCAGCAAACATGCACAGAACAGATTTACTTTAATAACCCCAGCTTGTATTCACAGATACTTTTTATTTGACTTAGCCTTGACATTCAGAGAAACAAGACAGAAGAGCTATGTGTGTTATTCCAGAGAGCTGGAGGTGCATGACTGAGGAACTGACTTATTCATTCAGTCTCATACATTCTCACACCTGGCTATGATCACTGATTCAGTTTAGTGACACTCTGTGTGCTGTGGAGCATCACTTTCACTGTCATATGGCAAAACATTTACAATAGTGCAGTGTATTAATAAGTAAACATACCATTATTAATCTTCAATTATAATGTCCCCTTCCAATATTTCATAACATTAAAGTCATAATTTATATTTCATAGCTTTAGTCATAATTTATTCTCCACTATACTGTGGAATAAATCCAGTTATTAAAAGATCATAATCAGCATGACTAAACAACATCCAGCATCTAAAATTAATTACCTTAATTATGACAATATTTAGCTCTAAAACCATTTAAATAAAATGTAACAAATACAATTAATTTGAAAAATTGTATGTATATATAAAAGATATGAATTATTTGTTGTTAAATGTTACAGTTTAAAACCAATCATATACATATCATATTATATTTTAATTTAAGGATTCCACGCTTTATTACTTTAATCTTTATTA
Source organism: Sinocyclocheilus grahami (assembly GCF_001515645.1). Classification (NCBI taxonomy): domain Eukaryota; kingdom Metazoa; phylum Chordata; class Actinopteri; order Cypriniformes; family Cyprinidae; genus Sinocyclocheilus; species Sinocyclocheilus grahami. Next base: position 197,716 of record NW_015506306.1, on the reverse strand, counting down.
TATTTGGCTTTTGCAAGTATGCTTTGCTTAGGAAATCATCATGGACATCAAAGTTTCTGTCAAAATACCATAATCATTAACTTTATGGTTTCAATAATATAATATTCTTGTAACTTTAACCTTATACTTTTCAGCACAATAATAATAAAAAAAAACGAATATGTCAAATTCTCTAAAAGATTCTTACAGTTTTTTAAAGCTTCAGTATTAATTTATTTTCAATTTGCTATAATTGCACAACTCTGCTATTTTGGCAGAAATGGTTAAATTCCATGGTATTTTTTGTAAGCGTGTATCATAAATTCTTTGGTCATTCTGTTGATTCGTGTTTCAGCCGGAAGTGACGCTATTGTAGGAAGTGTTTAGAGATGCGCGGGAGTTTATTGTTGCTATCTAGAGTTAGAGTTCGTATTAATTTTCCTCTTTCATTTAAATAAATAGCAGCAGAGGGATTTGCATAGAATGGCTCAGCTAAACGAAGTGGACTTACCGCCGAACCTGTCATGTCTCAAAGTACGTTCTCTTATTCAACTTTGTCAAGTGTGCAGTTGAAACAAGATTAACCGCTAACGTTACCATTGTGTTTTTTGCCGCTCACACGTGTATAATATAGTTTTATAATCTCAATCGCCGACGCATCTCACATAAAACAATAAAAAAAAATCTACGTTTTTACAGTGTTACTTCAGTTGTTTGTTGATATAACACACCAAATCTATTCACGATGTCATGTTCTTGTTTTATATCCACTGGTTTCCTGATATTGATCAGAATGAACTGCATGGTTTTATACATCAATAAGCACGTGTCACAGTGTTATAGATATCCAGTTGTCATAAATCTGGATATTCTCAGGTTCGGTGACATCAGATCTTGTTTATCTTTGTCTGTATCAGAGCATAGACACTCTCCTTCGTTGTCCTATCTGCTTTGATTTTCTCAACATCACCATGATGACCCAGTGTTCTCACAACTGTACGTATACATTTACAGTTCAGTTTATAACCATTTGACATGTATGATGTTTAACTTGCCATAATTGCTTTAAGCAAGATGCAAAGTCATTGTTTTTTTTGTGCTATTCCAACAGTTTGTTCTCTGTGCATACGGAAGTTTCTCTTCTATAAGTTGTTGTGTCCTGTTTGTAATTTGGTAAGTCTCGTCAAAATAATATTAATATGACTGTCAAACCTTCCTGTCAGATATTCCAGTAATCCTCCACCGGATGGGGATTTTACATCGGATGTCAAGTTGATAAATCTCTCTCTCTCTTTCTTTCTCTCTCGCTCTCTCTCTCTCTCTACACACACACACACACACACACACGTGTGTAGAGAGAGAGTGAAATAAATCAGTTAAGTAAGTAATATTGTGAAGTATGATGGCAAAGAGGAATTTTCAAAAGGTTTTTCTCTAGTCTTCACAGTGTCGCATGATCCTTCAGAAATAAATTGTAATATGCTGATTGTGCTCAAGAAACATTTTTATCAATGTGGAATCAGTTTTTGCTGCTTAATATTTTTATGGGGAAAAAAATTAATAGTCTTATTATAATACAGCAAGCTTGCACTAAGTTGATCAAACGTGACTGTAAAGATATTCATACAAAAAAAAATCTATTTCAAGTAAATGCTGTTTAATGAACTTTGTTCTCTACGTTAATAATTGTTAACATTGGTCATTTTTGACATATCAGCATATTAGAATAATTTCTGAAAGATCACTTGACACCGAAGATTAGAGTAATAGCTTCTGAAAATTCAGCTTTGCCATCACAGGATTAAATTACATTTCAAAATATATTCAAATAGAAAACAATATTTTTAAATTTGTAATAATATTTGACAAGATTACTATTTTTACCGTATTTTTAATCAAATAAATGCAGCCTCGGGAAGCATAATTATTATTAACTTCTGGCCGCTGCATATAAACAGTGCTGCTATTGCAGTTTAATTAATTTATTAGCATATTATTCTGATATGCTGATATGTTTCCATTAATCTTCGTTTAACTCTCCTTGCAGCCATCAACAGAACAAGACCTGAGAAACAACAGATTATTAGATGACATAGTTCAGGGCTTCCAAGCAGCAAGGTAAAGTTTATATCTGTCTTAGTTCATGTATTTATAAGGATGCTGTTTTTTTTTTTTTTTTCAGTGGACCTATTCAGTATGTATTCTGCCGACTTCTTTTGCATATTGCATTTTTTGGGGGGAAATATGGAATTTACAAAAGGGTTTTAAACAGTATAAAAATTTGAGTTTAACACATTTTACCATCACTTTGTGGATGAATCGTGATTCATTTTTGCAGAACTCTAAAGAGCTTTCTGAGAAGTTCTGTGGCTGCAAATTATGTGTGGGTCTGAATAGCAGTCTTATAGAACGTCAGTGGGGGTTAATTAATGGGTAGTGATACAATTCAACAGGAAAAAGTAATTAATTCAAATTTAATGGAAAATACAGGTGAAGTTAGTTAGTTTTGTAACGTCTTAGCCTGCCATGAGATTCCGGATTTCCTTTAACAATCATGTGGGATTTTATTTTCAGTATTCGGGTCTATATTTTTGGCATACTTCACCTGCTGCAGAAGCTGCTTTCTCTTCAAACGGTCTTTTAAGTTCTCAGATTGTACACATACAGACATACAGTATTACAAAGTCTTCACCGGACCTAAAGTAATCGTCAAGTATTGTTTTTTTTTTAACTGTTTCACCTGCTGTCTTATATTAATATTTTTCCCAAATGTGTACCTCACATTGAATGTAAAATAGAGTGCACAGTAGATTTTATTTGAGATATTGTTTTTTAATTCAGTCTCTCAGGGCACCATCAGTCTCCTCTGTTTTGTCTGCCTGTGAGTGTGCCTATAGTTGGTTGGTGGAGTTACAGATTACCATCAGGATGAAGAGAGAGGTGCCTTATGGGACAGTGTTTTAATTTCCTGTTTTCTCCCAGTGATGATGTCAAAGGCATGTGTCATCTTTTAGGACAGGACAGGACATTGGGGACAGTTATTAAGGCTTTTGATAATCATTTAGACATTTAGCAGACACTTTTATCCAAAGCGACTTACAAATGAGGACAATGGAAGCAATCAAAATCAACAAAAGAGCAATGATATACAAGTGCTATAACAGGTCTCAGTTAGCTTAATGCAGTACACATGGCAAGTTTAAAAAAAAAAATCATATAATAAATAAAAAGAAAACGGATAGAATAGAAAAAGAATAGAGCAAGCTAGTGTTAGAGGCCTTTTTTGCTTTTGTTAATCAGAAGTCAGAAATATAATAGTATAATAAATAAAAAGAAAATAAATAGAATGCAAAAAGATTAGAGAAGCAAATGTTAGTTTTTTTTTAATTTTTTAAAGAAAACAAGCCGCTAGTAAATAAATAGTCTAAAAAAAGTCTAAAAGGGGCAAGTTTTTTTTAATATAAAGAATAGAATTAGAATAGAGAGTGCTAGAGTTAGGTCAATAGATATAGATACAGCATTGCTTTTAATTTTGTTTACATTTCTTTGGCTAGTGTATCTTGGATAGAATATTTTTTCGTGATATTACATATGTATATAGTGTTTTTTTAATAAGTGGAATAATCATGGCCCAAGTAAGCCGAGTGCCTGTTAGCAAAGACAGCAGATTTCAAATCTCATACTGTCCTGCGCCAGCTGGAAAACTGTCATTGAGTTGAATGGGAATGCTAATGAATAGCTTTCTCCCGATATTATAGAGCTTCTTGGTCTCAGTGAGTGCAATTAGCCTTGTTTTCCAGGTCTGATAATCGACGACTCTGAGCTACTGCTGTTGCAAGCTCATTGTCTCCTACTCTTCCTTCTCTTGCAGTTGGAAAATCAAAGAGTTTCCAAAGAGATCCAAGTTTTCTGAAATTTCATTTCCATACAAACTGGGAAAGCTTGGTTTTTCTGCCTTTATAGGCTTTATTAAGATGCGGACCCCAGTATTTTTTGCTGCTATAACCCACTTGAAAGCTACTGAAATTCAGATTTTTTAAAAATCGTATAAATTTGGGTTTAAACTCCGAATGATATACTCTTCAGTGACGCCTATTCTTTATAAACCTTTCCAAAACTGTGGTTCGACCACTTTGCCCTGTTTTCTCAGCTGGAACCTGCTGGTGGTTATGTAACATATTTGGTTCTCTACAGCAATACATTTTCTTGGTGTGTTCCGTTTGCCTTACTGGATTCACAGCAGCGCTTTGGGGGACTGAAAGTAGACCGTATTTTCTTTGGTCTGTGAGGGGGTCCATGAGGGGTTTTCATGGTCTTGACTGGGTGGGTAGTTATGCCTGTAGCTACAAGACTGCAGTTGATTTTTTAAAAGAATTACAGAAGAAAGTCCAAAAAATCAGGACAGTTTGTTATTCATTAGTAAAAAGGGATCATATACATTTTCCTAATAACCTAATTTTTTTTTTATTATTTTATTTTTTGCATGAGGTCCGCTTATAATATTAGTCAAGGTTTTTTGCTCCAAACAGTCATGATTTAGTTAGTATAATCACGACTATTCCACTCTCTTTCGGACCCTTTAAAGGGCATGCTTTATTTTCTGTTTTGCTGCTTTGTCTTTAAGACTTCTACATAAACTCCTGTGATATTTCAAGTAGATTTCAACGCGGTAAGAACAAGTGTGTTGCATTATGATTGCATCTGTAGTTGTTTTCAATAAATGTTTAAATACCGGTTAAATCTTGTTTCTCATTGGCTCATTTGATGATAGCTTTCTGCTACTTAATAACCTTAGTCATGGTGCCATCCTGTAAGTAGAGCTTTCAGAGTATGTACAGTGGGTATAGAAAAGAATCACCCCTCTTTAAAATGATCACATTTTGTTACTTTGCAGCCTGAAATTAAGACGGACACAGTTTACAGCTGTATTTAAAACTGACACCACCATTCAGATGATAACGTAGACCCAAAATGGTCACAGCTGCTTTAATACAGATTGGGACACCTTGTTTCTTGTTCTTTTTTTCTTAAGTGTTTTGTTTTGTGTGCGTATATGTGGACTAACGGGCAGACAAAGAGAAATAAAAGGTTTCAATATGGAAAGTAGGGTTTGCACACCTCATTGACTTCACTTTATGGCTCTGTAATGGCCTCACAGCCACTCTCTGCGTTTGTTGGCTTACCACATATCCCCTGGAATTGCGAAACCGACAGGTGCTTGCCTGCATTCACTCTCTCTCTCTCTCACGTCCTTTTATGTACTCCTTTCTCTTTATACACTCCTTCTGCCCTCCTCTAAAATTATTTTTCACAATTTCATCTCTCACTGTCCCTCAGTAGGGAAGCGGAGATATTCGAAGGCTTACACGTTGTATAGAGAAGCACAGTTTTGCTGTCAAAAAAAAATAGTCACCTTAGTGGCTCAAACAGATGTTCAAACAACCTTTCTTTTTTTTGTACTTGACCCAGTTTGTTCTTCAAGAATTGTTTGTGTCTTTGATATTACATATTGTATGTCCCTTACATACACCGCATGGCCCCAAAATAAGAAATGTTTCTTTTGCACCAAATTAGCATATTAGAATGACTTCTGAAAGTACACCGAAGAGTGGAGTAATGGCTGCAGAAAATTCAGCTTTGCCATCGCTGGAATAAACTAATTTTTAAAATATAATAAAATAGAAAACAGTTTAAGTCTAAATTGTAATATTATTTCACAATGTTACTTTTTTTTTTAAATTGCTTATTTACTTTTACTGAATTTGTGATCAAATAAATGCAAATCAAATAAATGAACTATACATATCTTTCTCATCTCACCAGGCAAAAATTGTGTCACTCAAATTTGGAATCACCCCCTATTTCACCTGAAACCCCGGCTATGATGATCAAAGGCAAAGCAGCAAGACAGAAGGGCCTCAAAAAGGAAGCAAACACCCTCAGTCATTTTTTCCAGAAGAAGACCCCTATAACTGCCTCGTCAAGGACCCAAACAAGTCTTGAGGTTCACATGCCAGTCAAATCGGAACCTGTGGAGCTGTGTGTTCAACAGCTAGGCAGCATCAAGCAAGAAAATGTGGAAGATACAACGGGAATGGTGAAAGACGAAAAGATGGATGTAACTGCTTTTCCTTCCACGTCACAAAATAAGATGCTGGTTAAAGGTGATGTGCACAATCTGATATTTTGTTGCAGACAGTTCTATTGGATGTTAGAAATAAACTTCTATATTAGTAAAATGTTAAAAGTAATGGATTTTTCTATCAGACTATTACATGGATTATCCCTTGATGCATTGATAATGGGTTGCCCTCTGATGCATTGATTTGTTTTCTTCACAAGGGAATTATTATAATTTTTTAGAGTGGGGAACCCCTTTTAAACACATCTGTGCATGTTTTCTAGAGATTTTAATAGGACTCCGTACTGGTAATAAAACAATTATTTTTAGTAATGTGTGTTGCAGTGGAATGTCCTGTCTGTGGAGTAGGTGTGTCCGAACAGCACATTAATAAACATCTGGATATGTGCTTGAGCAGAGACAATAAGATGGAGGGATTGAGAAGGTATGGAGAATATTTGCCCCATAATGCAATATTACAATGTGAAGTTTGACAGTACAAATGGTCTTATATGATTGTCTAGAGGAAATAAATTCAGAATCTTCTTTCAGTTTTTACTTGATGAAATTGCTTAAATGCAGTAGTTCAATAAAAATAAGTTAATACTGAATAACTGACGTTTCAGACACAATATTTGTAGATATTGTTTATTTTCACGTACGAACGTAGTTTCAAAAGAATCTAAACCAGGATCAAATGTTCAGTGTAGCATATGCAGACAAGAGGAGTGATGCAAACGCCAAAACATTTCAAATATCTTGAAACATCATTTATCCAACCATATAAGTGGAGCAGAACTAATTGCTGTATTATATAATTTAATTAACTTTTCTTAAGATTGTGCAGATTGTGTGCTCAGATGTCTTCTAGACCTGTTTATTTTTCTACCTAATCAGAGACTCTTTACAACCATGTATTTATTTATTTATTTTTATTCTTGCATGTGTCTGAGTTAGTTGGATGGAGTTTAACAAATGAACTGATTGCGGCTGAAACAGCTTTTCTTGAACAGATTTGAAAAACTGTTCACCACTGTTCTGTGGTAAATAATTATGGGCGCTTGAAAATTAGTTGAAGAGTACTTGTGGTTAAAGAATGGATTAGATCCTTATTAAATAACGTTCCCTATAGATCAGGGTTCCTCAAATCTTACCCTGGAGGTCCAATGCGCTGCAGAGTTTAGCTCCAACCCTGATCAAACTCAGCTACCTGTGATTTTCTAATGATCCTGAAGACGTTGATTAGCATGTTCAGGTGTGTTTGATTAGGGTTAGAGCTAAACTCTGCAGGAAAGTGGATCTCGTGGGCCAGATTTGAGGATCCCTGCTATAGATTATAGCTTGTCTTCGTTTCTCCCCTTTTTCACCCGAGGGACATTCTGAAGGGCCGACATTTTGGTTTGTGTCTGATTGACAGAAAGTGTGATTTCATTTACTGGACACCTTGAGGGTAACATGATTAATGAGGGCATGCCATGCATCAGCATTCCTGTGGCCATTAAAATTATTACAATGTTGCTTTTTATTCTTGGTGCGGTTCGCTTTCATATGGCAAAGTTTCTAAACGGACCAAATTTGTTAATACAAGTCACGCGCGAGTAAACTGTTCTCTCATTGGTCAAAGTTCCACGGTTTATTTTCCGGGATTCCACTTAGCTGTCACGCATGTCATCCGTCAGGATGGAACAATAACAGCTTTGCGGGCTTATTGTTTTTTTGTTTTTTTTTTGTAGCTGTACTTATAATAATTTATAATTTTGAGCAGGAGTCCAGGATTGATTGGGAAAACATTTTTAAAATGCAACTACTACAAAGAAGAGCAATAAGACGGCATTATAAAATAAAAAAAAGTGCGCTTTGATTTTTGAATGGCAAAGACATGCTCACCCACAGACATTCACAGGTTCATTTTGAGGTATTACCAAAACAACAAAGCTAATGCTTTTCACGGCACTTACGTAATTACTTACCATAAATTGTGATATAGCCTGGTTCGTTGGTTCGGATTGCTTTCTCACTACAACCGAACCGCTCCAGAGTTCGTTTTCAATCGAGCCGAGACCACCTCATTCAGGCAATCTCAGACCGATTGTTTTGGCGCGGATCTGAGCGTGATTGCCGTGTTCACATATGCCCAAACAAACCGAGCTAAGGGGGGAAACGCACCAGGTTCCGAAACAATGGGCCAGGTGTGAACGCACCCTTAGATTTAATTAATAATTCACCCTCATATTAAACTTTTATCACTTTCTTTCTTCTGTGGGACACAAAAGAAGAGACTTTGAAGAACATTGGGTGGCAAAGTACACTGGACAAAAAACACTGAGACTTTCTTATTTTGGAATCCACAGAAAAAAGGAAGTTATACAGGTTTGGAATGAGGGTGAGCAAATGATGATAGCATTTTAATTTTTAGGTAAACTGTGCCTTTAATCACTACAGCTATTTAACTGTACAGCCTGAAGGTTGTTGTATCCAGTATAATTCAAAACAAAGAAATATTGCCGCATTAGTCATATTCCGATTCATGAGTAATACTATCTTGTAAATCAGCCTTTCAGGAAACGAAGTGTAAAAGGAAGTATACAAAAAGCAATTTGAAAAAAAAAATATTACACATCATGCCTAATAAGATACCAATAAGACAAAGTGTTTTTAGGCCATTTTTTGGCCTCTTTCATAAGCATGCCACTTCTTTCTTTAATTGTTTATGTGACACATTTCATGAAGGAAATCAGGGAAACATAAAATTACGTATGATGTGATCCCCTAAAGATCACACAAGTTAATAAGTAAATAGCAATATGGCCAACTACCAGGATCATGCCATCCTAACAAACTGAGCAACCGGACAAGGACATCTCTCAGAGAACTGACCCAGAAACCAGTGACAGTGTCAGTGTCTTGGAGAACACCTTTTTTGAGAAAGGCTGGCATTAAATCATGTAAAAGCCATGAGAAAAAACCTGAACCATTTTGGTAGTAAAAATGTTTTTGGTCCGACAAGATTTAAGTTCTTTGGCCTGAAACCAAAGCGCTATGGTTGGCGAAAAATACAACTCGGTACCAGATAACACCTACTCTGCCATGGTGGCAGTGTTTTGTTTTGGGGGATTTCTTTTTCACATGGTGGAACTGGAAAGTTTGTTGGCATCAAGGCCAAAATGGATTAAGCCAAATGCATGCAAATCCTTGAGGAGAACCTGTTTCAGTCAGCCAGAGATATGTTACTTTCCAGCACATCAGTTGCCCAAACTACACAGCAAAACTATGAAGTTGTGACTTTATAGTTAGCATTCTAGATACTTTAGCATACTTGACTTGAAAATCTAATTGAAAGCTTGTGCTATGACCTGAATAGTTACGTTAAGTTGGCAACCTATTAGCTTTTATAATTTACACGGTCCATCCTTGAAACAATCTGTAATGGGATGACCCTTTACAATAGCTAATGCTATCTAGTAAACTCACACTGCTGTTAGAGCTACATGGTAGCTAGCTACTCAGTAGCTGGACCTACTTTTCTCTATTTACGGCTATGGTGGGACCCACACAGGAAAGTGACAATTTTACGCAATTGCCAGTGAAATCCATCCCAGCAGGTCTAAAATATAAACACTTAAAAGCTTACTGTAGTGTTTCAGGTTAATTTTTAAATATTTATTTAAATGTAGTTAATTTTGAACAAAAAAGTAATAGTGTACTTTTAATTAAAAATTTAATTATAAAACATTCTTGTCTCAAAGGGTGGATTATTTCTTTATCTTAACATATTCAGGTAACGAACACCCTCTTGTTGCTTATAGATTTCATGTGCAAAATTACCATAGAACCCAAATCTAAAATTGCTGCAAAAATACTTTATACAAAAGCTGAAAATTTCAGGAATTGTTTTTGTAAATTTGTTTTGAATGATTTTTATTTAATTTATTTTTTTGACTTTGTATTTATGTATTTTATTATGTATAATGTATTTAACATTTTTTCCTTTAAGTGACTCTGTGACTTGTTTATGTGTTTGTGTTTCAGTGGTGGAAGGCGAAAGGCGATGCCTAAGCTCTTGTACACTTTGATTTCTGTTCCAAAACTCAAGAAGATGCTTAAAGAATGCCACCTGTCCGCTCAAGGCAGCAGAGAACAGCTCGTGCGACGCCACCAGCAATTCACCCACATTTATAATGCACAGTGTGATGCACTCAACCCCAAATCAGGTATAAAGTCAGAGATCAATAACTGAATGAACAAATGAAAAAATATATGGTGAATTGAAAGACGTTGCTTTATAGCCATTGGAAAACATGGTTGGGATTTCATTTAAATGTGCGTTTCTAACACGATGATGAATGACATGAATTAGCCTATGTTTTGGCCCAGCCTGTATTGCCGGTGAAAGAGTTTAGCTGAACACAGATTCACTCTTTCCAGTGATTGTAGGTGGTGAAATGTAAATTATGTGCTGGAGTTAGTCACCCTGTGGGGACCCTGGCACAAAAATGACAGGGCTGGTGGAAAAATACAGTACTTTAATCCCTCAAGTTTTGTTTGAGTTACTGCTTCCCTTCCCACTGACCCTTTCAGAGCTGAATTCATCTCTCTTCATTGAGGTGTCAAAGGATTTGCAGGAAACCTTCTATTTTTCTTTCATTCACCCGACGTTACCATGGTTTCTGTTTAAGAGCTGGGCTTGAGTGTGGATTTAGTTTTTTTCACACTACCTGTGAGGTTCTGTTTTGTCATATACAATGGCATATTGAATTGATAAATTATAGAACTCAAACTGACTTCTGTGCCACAAGATTGTGTAAAATCTAATGGTCATGTTATACAGAATGATATGAGAATGGTCATCCCTTTTGTGTGCTTTAATAGATGCAAGAAAACCAAATAGGTACTGTACGTATTGGGGTGGGATTTTTATGTATTTGTATATATTTACATGTTGTTATTTTCAGAAAAGGTGGTTGTATTTTATAGTTAATGTTTTTGCTTTTTCTTTTTCTAACAGCTGGAGAAATTGCCAAAGAACTTGAAAACAATGAGAGGTTAAAGAATCAGTTGGAGAGTAAACGAAAACCTGTATGTGCTACTATAGATTGTCATTTCTATAATATAAAAATATATATAAATGTGTATATAATGTCATATATATTTCTATATGTATGTCTCTGTTGCATTTTATTTTTATTTATAAAATACATTTTTGTGATGGTTCAGCTTTTTAAAAGTGCATTCATGTTGAAACAACTCCAGCATTTAGATTTATTCTTTTTTCGTAATGTTTTGTGTCTGACAGTTAATCGTCACTACGAAGAATCAGACAGCTGAAGAAATTGAGGAGTTACACTCAAAGTACCGTAAGTCCTGGCTTTATAAAAACTTACACTGAATAAAGAATGAGACTGTTACTCTTGTCAGTTTAGAGGAAGTGATGTCCTTGCACTGATGTCACAACAGGGTCAGGTTCATTCTCCTGCTTGTCCTGTGCATTATAAAATAAAAATGTCTGTTTGATTTATGTACCGAATAACATTACTATCTCCTACCTCAAGGTTGACTGAGCATATGTAATCTGAATATTTTTGTAAATTATTAGGTAAAGATATTAGCAAATGTTTTTTCCCCCCGTGGCTCCAGTATAGTATTTTTATAGTGTTTGGGGTGAGTCTTCTCACTTTTTTGTGGACCGTGTGCAGTAAGTATTTGAGATGAGAAGGCATAGTCCAGTTCTGAGTCTCAAACTCTTACTTATTTATTTTTTTTTAATTGAGGACTCGTAGCTAGGGCTGAGTATCGTTAACATTTTTTCGATACCGATACCTTGACTTCGATACCGGTTCCTGAACGATACTTTTTTCGATACCAATTTTATGAAATCTATTTGAACAAGATTACATTATCTAAAAAAAAAAATTGGTATCGAGCTTATATATATATGTGTGTGTGTGTGTGTGTTTTGTGCAAATTACGTGCTTATTTTGTGCTTATTTAATAAAAATAAGTTTTTGCATGGGCTAATGAACACGGATTCAATCAGCAATGAATAGGCTGGTTGCTGTGAGATGCGCCGTTTCTGCCTTAAATGTAAGTGACCTAATATTATTGTATTTGCTTATTGAACTGTTTATAGAACTATTAAACAGTCGTAATGGTGAAAACGTTGTGTGATGTTGCCTAACTAACTGTATTTTAAATATAAAAACTTTCCATTTTGAGTTTCTTAGTGTTACGCATTTTGATTTCTCCTGGAGAGTCTGCGGGAGCCTCGCCTCAGCAGCGCAGCCTTATACTGTCAATAGATGCTTTATATTCAGTAGCTATATCCACTATTCGCCACTTACTCTAAATGTAATAAAATCAGAATAATATTGCGTTTTGGTGTTTACATAGTTATTTTTGGTTACTGATGTTTTAATCATGTTACTTGTCTAGCGTTAATGAGTTAATGTCAAGCCCTGGAGTCTTATGTTCAGTGCTGGGGCTCAGCCCCAGACAGCCCGGCCCAATTTAAACCCTGGTCTTATGTAGCATGATGCATGTGCATGAATGGTCACATAACACGCGCTTTCGGTCTTGTAGTATGAACGGACATCTACATATGATTGAAACTCCATGCAGCTCCCGTGCTACTCTCCATTGGAAATTAATGACTTTCGGTCTGTTCGGTCAATTCGGTCGGTGCCTAAAAACTATCGAACTCGATACCCAGCCCTACTCGTAGCTTCAATGTTATGTGCCTACTATCCAGTTATTTTGGTCTGGAAAAAAATGGCAAATTTGTATTTCTTTTTTCTTTTTTAAGTTCAAGTGCTTAAGAAATCATTTAGGATTTGCATTTGAATCATTCATATGACTTACATAAGCAATGGTTAGATTGTCATTTTCATTCTTTAAATGATCTAAAAAGTCAGGACTGAAAGAAAATATTGCTATTAATGTCTCATAAGGCTATGTTAAGTTCATTTGGAATATTTATCTACTGAACAGTCTCTTTAAAAGATGTACCATGTGAGCTGCTGTTATATGTTGTTGTAACTAGTTTTTGGTGAAAAATATTGTTTAATTACATTAAAGAAGTGTTGTAGCTATGCTGCATTGAGTTGCTGAGCAGAAAATGGCTGCAAGATTGAAGGTGCAGCTATGATCGTAATCATCAAAAATAATTTTTCTGATTTGCCTCTTCCACGTCATATATCAGATCTTCTTGTTCAGGTACGGTTTGGACTCTATGCAGAACTGTGGTGCAGAGATTTCTAAACCGAATACAGATTTAGCTAGGTCTTGAGTGGAGCTGCATGCTTTCATTTGGAAGTTTCTCTCCTGACGATTTCGATATGCATAATCTGTCTTCGGTTATCTTAAGTAGGGTCCAAATGTTGAGCCCTATTAACTTCAACTCTAAAGGTTTTGTTCCTTGTGTTTCTATTTGGCATGAACAGGTTACAGCTTCTAGTCCTATAGTGGCGTCTCTGCTATAATAAAACCCACTTACCCCATCAACCTCCTCCCATTAGAAATAAAGCCATTTAAGGTGGATTGGTGTAATTTTCGCCAAGTGAGAAAACGTGGCCCATATTTGTCATGTAAAATTGACCTAGCAGCAAAAGATAAAAGCCACTGTGCGATTAGGGCAGCCAGACTGATGTCGGAGACAGGATGTTGAAATATTGATGCGCAGCACGGAGGAGATCTATAAATAGCGGCATGCCGAGATAAACTCTTGATTAATCATCAAAAGGGCTTGATGATTCACCAGCTTCATGGAGTGTCCGATGAATGGGGAAATGACCCGGGGTGAATAAGACACTCCAGAAATCTAGCTTTTCTATACAACAGGTTCATCCTAAATAATGAAACAAAAGTGTCACTGTTAGGCCATAGCGCAATTCTATAAACAGAATATCATTGAAAATATTTCTTTAATATTTATGTATTTATTTGTTCATATATCTTTGCATTTATTTTCTTTATCATAGCACTAGGGAAGCTTTGTTTCAATTGTTGAGGAATTTTTTTCATGCCTTTTGCCTCAGGATCTGTATGTTTACAAGGACCTGTAGGAAATAGATTTTTTTTCCTTTTGAATGTGTATATATAGCGTTTTACCTTTCATTTACCAGTTTAAACCCAACTATCTCTGTCAGAAATGAAAATGAACAGAGCACTGAACTGTTTTCTTCTACATGCGTTTATAATTTTGGCACATATGTGTTGTGTGGAGATGTTTGTTGGATGATTTTGTTTCAGAGTCTTAGATTAGATTGTACACTATAATATTGTTTATAGTTGTGTGTTCTGCAAGTCATTACATTTGTAGTCTTTTTTTTTTTTTTTTTCATTATTTGTTTGTTGTATATATATACACAAGGATGCTAAGCTCAAGAGCCTGTCGGGTAACTGGCCATTATCAGATCTGATCCTGCTTTTGTCCACAGTAAATAACTCTGAAGCCTCAGATTTCTATCCCAAGTTTCCTGAGCATGACACAATATGACTTGAGAAAGAAACAGAATATTTAGACATTGAAGTCTTGTAACACTTTACCACCCACTTCTTAGTAATGGTTTCAAGATTCCTGTAATGTTCTTTTTGTTCTGTCACATGGTCATATTTTAATGTAGACTGTCACCAAATAGGAACGCCTGTCAAATACAAAATCTGTGGGGTGGTAAAATAGCAGGAGAAAGCCATCTGTTATCATTCCCAATCATCCCCTGTGTTTATCTGGTTTAAAGCATTGTAGCGTTATGAGAGTAAGCTGTGTTAGCTATCCGTAAACTACTACTTAAGGGCTTTTAAGTTATCCTAGCAGCTTCACAGCTTTTTTTGCTTATAGCAAGAATGAATAAATTCAAGAACTTGTATCATGTTTGATATGAAAACACATGATATGCGTTTTCACAATTTTATAATGCTGTTGGCTCTGGAAGAAATGTCTGACTTCATTGTTTACTGAGTGTCTTCAGCGTCAGAATAACTTGTGCAAGAAGAGACGCAGATCAGATACAGCTGGTGGGTGGCATGGCTTGGGCTAACTTAAAACCGTTTTTATTGAGATCTGCAGTTTAGATGGATAGATACTTGTATCAGTTCCACGAAGGAAATTGCAGAGCACAAGTGAAACAAGTTAATCAACACAGCATGGTACAGCATACTTCAAAACTGTGCATGTGCACCTAATATAATAAAAATACAGGATTCTCGAACAATTTAAAACATGCTTTTAAAAATGACAAATTTACAAGACGACAAAGTTCAAAATTGGAATTTATATTTTCTGGTTCCATTTAGCATTCTGGTTCATAAATTATTCACATTATTCGATTAGGAATAAATAATGGAGCTGATTAAACATGATGCCAATTTGTAGGTTGATCCCAAAGACTAATTCATCATGGGTTCTCTGGGTAATTGAGATGTTTTTTTGTTTTTTTTCTATAGCTGTTTTCAGTTTGTAGTTGTTTCTAAACTTTGCCCACATAAAAAGGCAGTGATTTCTCAGACAGTCAACAAGTCATTATTCCTGAGATAAAGTTCCATATTTAGCAATTCTGTGATTAAGCCAGCAATGGTTTGTGAAAAATGACACTAAATAGGCTTTCTAATGGAATTGCCAAAATGGGCTTTCAGCTGTTGTTGTATGAAGTAAGAGATGTCAGGCTAACTTGCCATAAAGGCCATGACTAATGCACACCATGTACACTTGAGATTAGAATCCACGCGCTCTGTTTTCAGTGAGTAACAAGAGTGTGGTTGAGATAACACTGAGTAATGTCGCTCAGTGTGCCGTTTTATTGGCTAACAATTAGCCCTTAAGAATAACAGGACCCTGCTGGACAAATTTGCTGTATGTGAAAATTTGAAAGATGAATGTTGTGTGAAAATTGTGGTTATGTTTTCTTGTAAGCATTACTTCCATTAAATTCTTGGTGTACCTGCTTACTAGGCTAAAAACAAAGATGACTTGATAAGATTTTACACCTGTTGGATTCTACAAATGTATATGTTTGTTTTTGTAAAACTACGTTCTTTAAGCTATTCACCTTTCACTTGACTTTTCAAATGGGAACCATATATATGTGTTCCATGAATGAGATGCGAATATGATAAATTCAACCCTATTCAGTTATACCAGATATACTGGGAATAGAAACAGGATTCATATGCTGCATCACAAACAGACACCGATGAATGTCAGGGTCTGAGGACATTTAAAAGCAGTGTGTTAGTGATAGTGACCTGTGCTGGATATCTCCTGCAGTTCTTTGTCATTTCAGCTGATCTCTCCTTGGGCTTTTGGCTGATGTGATTTTAAAACCAGGCCTTATAACCTTTCATCTGCTTTTGTTGTTTTTCGCCACTACATTTATCATGGTCTGCCTTGTAATGCCAGTGCTTTCAGAATCACTGTTATTTTCCGTTGCAGGATTCATTCTCTGTTTGAAGAGAAAGCTAAGATTGAAATATAATCCTCTCATTTTTGGTACAAGATAACATTCAGATTTTCCTTTTATGGCTTTGTTTTTTTACTTTATTAATGTATTTTGACATTATGTAATAATTTATTATCCAGGCATGACTGTTGTATAATGCAGGTTTTGGCATTTTTTATTAAAGGTTAAAAAGGTTAAATAATAAAGTCATAATGAAAAAAGTTAGCTTGAAATCATAATTGACCATATTTACTTAACAGTGCACGTTCCTGATTCTTTAGTGCACATTATTGCAAAAGGTGGGGGAAAATTTTATGAATCTTTCATCAAAATCTAATAATATGCTCCGCCTCCTGAAACTTTGGAAGGTCTGCTATAGAATGCCCATTTTTCAAGCTTCAGTATTTGTTTCTTAATTTGTTTATATAAGTAAGTTGAAATTAGTACTAAACACTTTATTTCTCTGCCTTTTGATTCCTTTACTTAGGGAAGCAGAACAGTAGCGAATTTTCCCGTTTGATTGCCCAGGTCAGAGGTCGTCTGGAGACATCCAAGAGAGCACAGATCAAACAAGAAGAGAAGTCTACAGAGGAGACAGACTCCAAAGGTCCCACTGTCTTCAGTTTCTCTTCAGATTGCACTTAAAGATGTTACATGTTTCCATGTTTCCCCATACTGTATATCCGTGTTTGAACATTAGTTAATATTGATTGATTGACGATTTAACTGATGGTCAGCAATGAATTAATTAGAAAATCTGACATTTGTTAAATGTAGGCAGGTTGTGTAGGTCATTTTAGCTTGATTTGTAGTTAATTGTAGTTAACTGCTTAATGAAATTGCATATAGTCACAAATTTGAATAGTTGATATTTAATTAGGTCGTAGAATGTCCCGTAATCTCCAAGTGACTATGACCATAGACAAGACACTATGCTGGAAATGGTTGCTACTGCAGTGGTGCTCGAAAGTTTGTGAACCCTTAAAAATGTTCTGTCAATTTAACCTATATTCAGAATCCAACTGACAAGTAATTTAAAAATAAAAGTTTTTTCATACATTTACCAAAATGATCCAGAAGTCATTATCAGTTCATTTAAAGTAATCGGAATAGGGTGATAAAAATCAGGTGTGAATTTAGGAAGCTGTGAGTCCATCATCAAGATAACACACAGAATGGTGTGCATGGCAGGATAACAAGGAGAAAGCCACTGCTTTCCAAAAAGACAGTGGACCAACATTTTTCCAATCTGACGTTCAGGACTGATCCAAAGTTGTTGTTTTGTTAAAACATTTGGTTGCATTATTACTTTTCTGAAAAAAAAGGTTCACATACTTTTTCAACAAAGAGGTTCACTATTAGAGCATTTTAATTGGTAAACAAGTGAAAATATAACATGTTGTGTGTTGTTTGTTTTGATTAGACTCTCTTTATCAAGTTTTAGGACTTGAATGTTGAGGAAATGTATGCAAAAAAATAAATAAAATTAAACCTAATAAATCTACCACCACTGTAGTGACCGAGTTACTATATACTAAACTTTCAAACAGTGTTTGTGTGTGTGAATGAAATGTGCTGTACATTTCATTCACACACACACACACACACCAGGGCTGTACGTTAACTTTTTTTTCACATAGCACTGGTTCTACAGAGTTTTGTAGCACAGGCCAAAAAGTTGTAGCACAAATATAATACGTCTGTTATCATGTCTGAAAACAAACACATGGAGTTCATCACTTAAACAGGCACTGATGTTCCATACAGAGCACAAAAAATACAAACCATCATGAAAATTGTTTTTAGACAAAGTTTTCTTAATTTGCTAAAAATGGTAGAGTGCAGAAACATAACACCTCTTACACCTTAACAAAATATAAAATAAAAAAATGGCAGACATTTAGGCCAAAGTGAGCAAAGATAAAAAATCTTTGTCATAATTTTATCTTTGTTATTAGAAAATAAGAAAGCTATACATTACAAATACACATAATATACAAATAAAACAAACTGCTTTATTTTTCAGGTACAGTATTTAGCAGTAACATTCAAGAAATTGAATGAACAAATATTAAAATAAAACACTATATACACTACATACATCAATTATACTTTTTTTTCCTGTGTTTTGTTGTTTTATTAACATTAAAATAATAGTTCACCAAAAATGAAAATTCTGTCATCTGTCTTTCAATTCTGTAATAGTGTTTAATTTTTATACCATCATTTACTTAAGTTGTTTTAAACCTGAATTAGTTTATTTCATCTGTTGAACATATAAGTTATTTTTGAAGAATGTGGGTAACCAAGCAGTTGCTGGT
Source organism: Sinocyclocheilus grahami (assembly GCF_001515645.1). NCBI lineage: Eukaryota > Metazoa > Chordata > Actinopteri > Cypriniformes > Cyprinidae > Sinocyclocheilus > Sinocyclocheilus grahami. Next base: position 178,865 of record NW_015506306.1, on the reverse strand, counting down.
CCACAGTGACTTCCATGGTATTTTCTTCCTACTGTAAAAGTCAGTGTGGACCAGCTACTGTTTGGTTACTCACATTCTTCAAAATATATTCTTTTGTGTTCAGCACAAGAAATAAATTAATACAGGTTTAAGACAAAATGTGAGTTTGTAAATAATGACAGAAATAAAAATTTTTGGGTGAACTATCCCTTTAATGACAGTCGGCAGCATGTTTAGTAGCTACTGTCCCTTTAAGAGCTGCACGCGTTTCTCTCCCAACTGTTTACTTTCACTTTAGACATAACCAACTGCGTTTATATGTAAACTTTTAATACTGTTTTTGACAGTATTAGACGCAAAATCAGTCAGACGCGAAAAAGACAACTTGGTCTAATAATCAGGCGCTTTTTGACTGACTCTGTGTGAGCACGCTTCATGAGTGCATGCTCAGAAAAAGTGCATGCAGAACAGCACGTGAATTAAATGTTTAACCGTTATTCCTTTAAAGCAATGGAAATGTAGTTTTGTGATTGCGCATAAGTGCAGTGTCCCGTGAGAGTGACACTGATGTGAATGCATGTGGCGTTGTACATTATATTGAGATGGAGGGAGGCGCCAGAACTGTCTGCAGCTGATAGAATGTGCGCTGTAGCACGATACAATGATATTTCTTCAAAAGCAGATCGTGGAGACATTTTAATCGTCCATGATCAAAAATCGTCATATCGCACACCCCTAACTACCAAGTATAATCAATCTCACACACACAAACAAGCACAACGAAATCACTTCACACTTTTAAGCGGCTGTGTTATAAACATGCAAAACTGTATCACACTCGTGCAACAGTGGTACATTTATTCATCGCACAGACCAGTTTTTTCGTAGCACGTGCGACATGTATGTCGCACTGTACAGCCCTGCACACGGTTTGAAACTTAAGTACTTTTGTGTGGCACCTCAAAAATTGCAGGAAACAAGTGCCTGCAGATCCCATCACCTGCTCTAATGTTAATTCACCGGTCTCATGCTCTTATCAACAAAGCATTAATGGCTCTATATGTGGACTTCAGAGTCAATATGTGGACTTCAGAGACTTATTTTTATTTTAGATTCTTTCTACGTCTAAAATATACAAGAAAATATTAACAAAAAAATTGTCCCAATAATCAATATTAAAGGGTTGTATTTCACAAGGTTGTCCACAAGATTGTATTCCAGTGGTGTATTCATAACTGTATTTGAAGAGTTCAGATGCAAAAGCCTCTAGTGCCGTCTGACATTTTCTTCTGAAATTAGCATTTTTACCAGGCTCCTATGATTAGGTTCAGTAATTTTACTTTATTAACAATGTATAGGTTTTTTTTCTATGCCATTAAAGTGAAATAACTGAACATAAACAGGAGCCTGATAAAAATACTCATTTTAGATGAACATTTCAGATGGCACTTAGAGGCTTTTGCATCTGAATTCTTCATTTTTTCGTCTTCTGTCTTTCAACGTAACAGGTGCACCAAGCAGCATTCAGAACACTCCCCAGCCTCTCGTTTCTACAATGCTGAAAGTAAAGAGTGAAGAGATGGAGGGGGTAATTGAGCTTCCATCAAGATCGTCAAGCCCTACAATCAGTGAAGTGTCAGTCAGCAGGTACTTCTTTTTGAAAGCAAACTATTTCCACCCTTGTATTTGGAATAATTTTAGGTGGTCAATACTTAGAGATAGTTCCCCCAAATTCTATCAATTACTCTCCCTTATATTATTACAAACCTGTATGGCATTCTTTCTCCTGTAGACCACTAAAGAAGATATTTTGAAGGATAACTAAACTGTTTTAGTGACCATTGACATTTGCATGGGCACAAAATAACATTTAGACATTTCTCACAATGCATTTGTTATATGTATTGTTTCATGTTTTAAAATGACATGAGGGTGAGTAAATGATGACAGAATTTTCATTTTGGGTGTACTATATCTTTAAGCATAAGGGAAATAAGACCAGATTGCTGAGCTTTTTGTCTACCAATGTCTTTTAGCTGAATACAGCATGGCATAGAGTGCTTTATTGCTTTTTTAAAGATCATTATTTTGTGTATTTGGTGTAACAGAATATGTTGACATGCTTTATAAGCAAAACTATTTAACAAGATCCAGTCCCTGATGTCTAAATCTGCATCTAGGACCAGCAAAAAAAAAAAAACTCCTCTTTGGCCTGTCTTTGAAACCGCATAGTTTTTGCAAGCAAAGTATTGTGTAAATGCATGCACTTTGAAATCATGTGTTTGCTAATTAACTTTCATGTGGAGAGATTTCGTGGGAAAGATCTGTCAGCATAGACAGTCATTCATCATAACGCAGTATTTATTATTCAGGGCAAGTTCAGTCAGAGAAGTTTAATTTAAGAATGTCTTTCTTTTTTTTTTTAAATCTTGTTTTTTAGTCAAGATGCTTGCGAGGTGCTGTCTTTTCATTTTTCTTTTTGTTATACTTAGAATCCATAAGGCATACATCTAAATGTGGTCTTGATAACAAGTAAGCATTTCATTTAGCCACAGAACATTGAATAGATCCTTGGACTTGCTTTGATTTGTCTTGGGAGTATGCTATGAAATGAATACCATTTGACCAAAAATGCTTTCAAACCCTAACCCGAGGGTAGTGTTCCTCCCTGCCTTTCTTTCTCTAGGCCACTTCAAATACTGTATACGTCCATCTCTAGGATTAAATATCACTGTTATTGGAAACCTGCGATTGAGAGCACGTTCAGTTGTGGAAACATTGTAAATAATTTCCAGTGCCCTCTCCATGCTCTGTTCCTGACTATCTTGTACAGTTTTTCATTGGCTCACTTCCTCTCTCAGAGCAGATGAGCCAATTTCCTGCTGTTTTTAAAGCAATATTGACAGGTTTTTTGCTCTGCAATCATCCTGTGAGCTGTTTAGGTCAAGGTGTGGGATGTTAACTTTGGCAGAAAGGAACCTGTCAGTCACTGAGGAAACAGATTTGGAGAATTTTTCATTATCTCGCAGGCTTTCAAATACTTTGATATTTAAGGGATTGAGAGCTCCTTGTTGCTTTTCACATTAGGATCTATTCAGAATCATTTTGTTTCTATTGTTGGGATTCATTGCATTAGCTTTGATTTTTTACAACAAAGACAGAAACAAAGATAATTTGAACTCACAATAAAATTAGCATAATAAAGTACTATGCCATCAAATACAAATACTGTATGTATCAAATGCATTGAATATACAGGGAATGAAATCATAAAGTACTGAAAATAAGTACTACTTACCCTATGAAAGCTTTAATGTAATCAGTGGCTGTTGTCCAGTTATAAATTGGTCATGGTGATGCATTTTGAAGCCTAGCTGTGGCATATTTCAGAATTTTAAAAAAGGCTTTTTTTAGGCAAATCAGTCTGGCATTACCATGTAAATGGTTTTTAGATGCTATCAAGGCCGTCATTAACACCCTTTTTGCTGCAAATTAAGTATTTCTGATTCTGAAATGTACCGTTTCTGAATCCTTTAGTGATACTACTGGTAAACGTAAACATGTGCAGGAGGAAATATCAACCATTAGAGACCATTACAGTTTTTTCTTTCCGTATTTTATCTCACTCCATTTCCCCATAGGAAACACACATAATGCCCATAAAAATAGACTCTTCCCTATTCATTCATAGAAAACCTTTTATGAATGAACATGCCAATACATTGTGTGTATGATCATTATTTTCTTTTGTATTGTATTCAGTTTTATGCATGCTTATGATAGAACCACTAGTTAACAATTTATAATGTTGATTCATATTTATATTGTGAGGAAGACTCTGAATTGAATTTATTTGAACTAAAAATACAAGTAAACAGTCAGTAATAAAATAAGAATAGATAAATGACAAGCAATGGCACAAACCAATACAATGACAAGATACAACTAAAATTAACTGTGCTTTAAGTTTTTCAGGTAGGTATAACAGTAATATTCAGGTACAGAAATACCACAGAAACTGAATAATCTATTTCACTTTAAAATAACACTAGTTAGTCTTTAATGGATAAATAAACATTAATGACAGACAGCAGCAGGTTTATTTAAGTTGCTGTCTCTTTAAGACCTCATGCACGGATCTAACTGTTAATCATAAGTTTTGTTTCTCAACTGTTTACATTCTCTTAATAGTCTATATACCGACAATGTTTAGTATAAATCGACTGTTTACGTGAATACACATCAAGACGGGCATTTTGACGTAATTTTGTGTGTATTTGGCCTTTTCCGCACAATAAGGCTCAACACAACTTCATTCTGTAGTCGCACGCTCTTGTGGCTCTATGTGCGCGCTTTGGGTGTGAGCTCACAGAAAGGGGTCTCACAGAGAGCGTGCAATTACTGAATAGAGCACTTGAATGTTTAAAATGGTAAGACTCAAAAGCACGTGCAAATGATACATTCCGTCATCTGTCCCTAGCGTCATTCACGCTGAAATATTTGTGAAAATTTCCCGTGTTACAAGCGCGGAAACTGCGGGAATCAGTATAATTATGCGCAATGCCCGCAATCCCGCTGAATTTGAATTTGAATTTTGATGATCTAAATGAGTGTATATTATAGGTTGATACCTATGCAACATATTAGTGTTTTAAGAATCTTGAATAGTTTTTGCATCAGCACCCAATCCAGTTCTAGGACAAAGAGTTGTAAACTTTCCCTCTGAAATTTTAAGTCCACATTGGTTCACTGACCCCCTGGAGGTGTGACCTCCATAGAAGTTAAAATGCCTCACATCAGTGATCCGGCCAAGGCAATGCAAGTATCGTACATTTAACTAAACAAAACTGAGGTTTAGTATAAGCCAGGGTTCTTCAAATCTTGCCCTGGAGGGCCAATGTGCTGCAGAGTTTAGCTCCAACCTTGATCAAACTCACCTACCTGTGATTTTCTAATTATCCTGAAGACATTGATTAGTATGCTCAGGTGTGTTTGATTAGGGTTAGAGCTAAACTCTGCAGGAAAGTGGATCTTGTGGGCCAGATTTGAGGATCCCTGGTATAAGCTGTAGACCCCGTTGTAAAACGGAGCAGATGGTTTCACTCAGGTAGTTAACTGACTCCATTTCATATCTTCATTCCCTGTTTCTCTAAAGGTTTCATTCACTCGGTCTCATTTGCCCTTCCTGCTTGTGTGATTGTTTGTTTGTATAGACTAGTTATGTGTTAGTGTTTAGTTAATAAAACTTTTGTCCACAAATTACATGAGTTTCTGATTCTCTCACTGCTTGTGGATAATGCCCCTTTAACGATCCGATCTAGTTACATGCTCTAATGCACTAGTACTGTAAGAAAGTTATTTTCTGTGGCCCTCAAAATGCCTTTTACACTTTGTGTGTGAGCAGCTGCTGCATGTTGCAAAACAATGCCCTGGCCATAATATTCATTTTACATGTACATTTTTATTGGTTTTATATTTTGTTGCAGTTTTGTATTTTGTTGTGATGCCAGTATCAAAGTCTCCTGAGAGCTGTCACCAAGAGTCGTGTTATTAATCATAATGCAAGACTGTGGAATTTAGTTTCAGGTGAAAATGATGTGTAGAATGTGTGATGAAGTTCATCAAATGGGGTTTTTCATTAATAGTGTGGTTTTGTTGACGGAAAATGTAGTCGATGTGCTAATAACTTTTAACCAGATTTCATAAGAATATTCATGCCAGGTCATGCCCATCGAGAGACTGAAGAAAGTCGTTGAGGGAATTACAAAAATGTAACATTTGTAAAGAGTTTACGAATGAACTTGAATAATCTTTGCCATTGTTAAACTGAAAAATGAATCTCGCTTGTTTACTCTCACAAGTGGCCCTGATTGCTTAGCTCTACACGGCGTCCTTTGTAAGGACACAGCATTTAGATATGTAGATTAATGTAATAAGATGTTATGTGTGCACAGTCCTGCTTGGCTCAGGGGCACTATAATTTGATGTATTTGTTTTATTAATTTGTAGCAGGCCTCTAGTAACAGATGTTCCACATTGTGTCTTTAGAAAGTGGGTGGACCGTTTTAACAAGGTGAATGATAATGAGAAATTTTCATTTGCACCGTATTCGTTGGCTTGCCAGACAAATCTATACATTTATGTATATATGTTATGTCACATCAGCCAGTGCCTCATCGAGGTCTGACTAGTTGATTTAAAAAATATATATATATTTACAAATTGTAGTTTTGGCGCACACAATGATTTGCTGTCAGTAGAGTTAAAGGTTAAAGTCAATTTTTAGCAATGCATCAAGTCCGCAACGTTTGCAGCTCCACTAGTGTAAGGACACAAATCAGAGGTGATAAGATCTATTACAGGCTCATAACTGCAGCTCATACTGGAGTCTTGAGATGGATGGTGTTCTGCTTTGGTACTCTGGGTAATTAACTGATACTAGGAGCTTATTCGCATGGATGATTCTTGTATTCTAGGGATTAGTTTGTATATGCTTATTAAAATATTGCAGACCATGAACTGAATAGTTTTTTAAGATACTGTATTTGTCATTAGCACTTTGCATACTGACATTTTGAGTTCATGCTGTAAAAATGAGATTAATTTAAATTATTTGTTTACGCCTAAAGCTCTATTCTGGGGTATGTCCTCTGTTTTGTACTAAAACTTCTCTCCTAGTTTATTAAATCTTACAGTTGAAGTCTTAATCATAAATATTTTTGGATGGGATAAGAGTGTATATTTCTTTTTTGTTTAAAAGTTTTTGGTGGATTCGTTTCTGATTATTGTCAAAGAAAGTCTGAAATCTCAGCTTCATAGGTTGATTTGATCTGCTTTGTGGCGTTTATTCACCCTGAAGTTATGCATTTGAGTGCTTTTGTTGAACCGTGACATTGAGGTGATTCACAGGTGTAGAACCAATCAAAATGCTTGAGGTAGGAAGATGTTTTGAAGTTCTTCTCCCCTGAAGTTTCAACAGTAACATGATCTCTGTGTCCTGTGAATCATCAGGAAAATGCCACGTTACCATTTCTGTGGTCTTTATATTATATGAGGAGGTTTTGCAATTTTAATAGTTTTTTCCAATGTAATTTTTATCATGTTGCAAGTATAGCAAGTTCAGTGAATTATTTTTTTAATTAAAATTTTAATATGAATTTCAGCATTTTTGGTATTTGATTTGGTCCCTTCTCTTGCTTTAATAACAGCAGTAGATCTGTGGAAGCAAGAAATTGTAACTTTTTGAATAAAGGAGTTTGTGTTTGATCAGTAGAAACAGTGTAAAATATGAAATATTTCTGTCCTGTCTTTCTTCCCTCTTGTAAATTTGGTGACCATTAATCTTCTCTCTTCTGGCTCTGCTTGGTCCCTGAATCTAAAACAAACTTTAGTTTAAACAGTGACAGAATGAATTACATCCCATTCTTCTTATTTAGAGACAGAATTGTGGCAAGGCACAGATCTGGCCAAGGTTACAAAAAAATTTCTGCTGCACTTAAGGTTCCTAAGAGCACAGTGGCCTCCATAATCCTTAAATTGAAGACGTTTGGGACGACCAGAACCCTTCCTAGAGCTGGCCGTCTGGCCAAAGTATTCAAACCCTGGTCCTAAGTATTCAGACCCTTTGCTCAGTATTTAGTAGAAGCACCCTTTTGATCTAATACAGCCATGAGTCTTTTTGGGAAAGATGCAACAAGTTTTTCACACCTGGATTTGGTTTTCGGTCAATATGGGGTGCTGTGTGTACATTGAGGGAAAAAAATTTACTTAAATGATTTTAGCAAATGGCTGCAATATAACAAAGAGTGAAAAATTTAAGGGGGTCTGAATACTTTCCGTACCCACTGTGTATATATAAATATATATATAAACTTTGGCGACATTTGACTCTTGAGTCAGGGGGGCAAGAAAAAAAAAATATATATATATGAAATAAAGCAAAATAATTAACAAAACAATGCCCTACCTGTCACACCCCTGTGGACTGTCGATTGTAGTTTCTCCCTCTGTGCCCTTATTTGGTTGTTCTTGTTCTCGTTATTAGTTAATCACCTTATTGTGCTCACCTGTCTGCCCCTCGTTATCTGGCCTATATTAGTTCTGGTCTCTTGTATTCTAGTTTGTCGGTTATTGTGAATGTTACCCCGTGTGTGTGTGTGTGTGTGTTCTTGACCTACCTGGATGTTACCTGTTGTGGATATTAAAGTGCTTATTGGAATTATTGTCATCTTCGTCATACCTGCCTGTTTCCACACACCGTGACCGTGACAGAATAACCGACCCAAAAAGAAACATATAGCGATGTGTTTCCCCTCATTTGTTTTCCGGTTTTTGTCAGTTTTTATTTTTTGTTATGGATGACCCTGCCGTCCTCGTCCTGCTGCTGGAGCAGGGGGATCGCTGTCTCGAAGACCACACTACACACTTTGTGGCCCTCACCAACCTCACGCACTATCCGGACAACTGCCTCTGCACATTCTATCAAGTTGGACTTAACGCCACCACACGAGCGCAGTTGTCCGGGAATGGTCCTCGAGAGAGCCTCGCCACCTTCATCGAGTGGGTGCTGGTTTCCTGCCAATCGAGACTCACCATGGACATCGCGGATGATGACACCAACCCCACTCCGAACCCAGAGCCCAGTCAACTTCCACCCCACGGCACGGAGCTGCCCGAGCCCACCGCAGACAGAGAGCCTGCCGCAGTCATTGAGCCATCGCCATCAGGAGCGACAGAGCGGATGATCACCCTGGAGCCTGAGCCCCAAGGATCTTACCAGGTGCGAGAGCCGGCAGCACAAGCGACGGTGGAGACGGCCGTGGACATCGCGGGGGCTACGGAAAGCCCCGCCAATGGCACCACCGCTGAGGGTGAGCTCACACTGGACTCGAGAATATTAATCGACTTGGATACTGAAATACTCTTCCCTCCATCTTCATCTGTACTGTCGGATTGGCAAGATGTCCCACCCAACCTCCCTCTCCCACCACCTCTCATAGACTTGTTTCCTTGCTCAACGCCATTTCCACTGGATCCCGTCAGCCTCTCTGCTCACCCTCAGCTCACCATCTGTGGCGTGGGCTCGCCGCTGGTCTGCCTATCTCCAGCTCCATTGGCGTTGAGTATGGAGGATCCCTCGACTCCGCCTTCAGCCTCCGAGGCCCAGGCTCAACCTCGGTCCTGCGACCCAGCGGCTCCACCATGGCTCCTAGCTCCCTTGTCTCCACCATGGCCCATCAGTCCACCAGCTCCACCGGGCTCCATCGTTGCTCCGGCTCCACCTTGGTCAGTCGTTGACCATCCGCCACCTCGAGACTCCACTCCTCTGGCTCCGCCTCGTCCCTCAGGCTCTGTCAGGCTCCATCTTCCCTCCGGCTCCACCTCAGTCCTCTGTCGCTCCAGCTCCACCGCGGCCTTCCGGATCCCCGTCTCAACATCGGTCGCCGGCGCCATCTGCTCCGCCTTGGGCCTCCGGATCCTCGGCGTCGCCCTGGCTCATCGGCTCTCCGTCTCCACCTCAGGGTCCTCCACTCCCTGCTCTGCCGCCATCGGTCGGCCCATTGGAGTAGTTAGCCCTTCCTCCACCATGACTCCTCCCTGGACTCTGTTAGTCGTCCTCCTCCTGGGAGTCCGTCCTCTGCCGGAGCCTCCACCTGTCATGTCTGCCTGCCAGCCCTTTGCCTTCCCCTGTCACCATCCCACAATCCACTCCTTTGTCCTCCTCCTAAGTCCCCCTCCGTCCCTCCCACTGTCACCATGCGTGAGGATGCGCCTTCCGGGAGGGGGGGCGATCTGTCACACCTCTGTGGACTGTCGATTGTTGTTTCTCCCTCTGTCTCCTTATTTGGTTGTTCCTGTTCTCGTTATTAGTTAATCACCTTATTGTGCTCACCTGTCTGCCCCTCGTTATCTGCCCTATATTAGTTCCTGTCTCTTGTATTCTAGTTTGTCGGTTATTGTGAATGTTACCCCGTGTGTGTGTGTGTGTGTGTTCTTGACCTGCCTGGATGTTACCTGTTGTGGATATTAAAGTGCTTATTGGAATTATTGTCGTCTTCGTCATCCCTGCCTGTTTCCACACACCGTGACCGTGACACTACCGTATTGCAACGCATCAAAGCAGTCAATTCAACACAGTCAAGAATAACTTAAAGAGGTTGCCACCGTTTAGTCAACTGTGGACTAGCTTTGGCTCTTTCTGCTGACTTGAATGGTGATGCTTCCCGTTTGTCAGTTGCTGGCCTTTCATTTTTAAAGGTGCTGTATGTATGTTTTTGACTCTACTAAAGCATAAAAATACCATAATATGTTTGCAGATATTTAAGAAACGTGCTAAGTTAACATACTTGTTTTTCTGAAAAACAATGCTACAGTCAGTTATTCTCATTTGAAAATGTGCGTTCCGGGCCGGAATGTTGGTCTCTGTTTTGGTTTGTGAAACCCGCCCACTGCCAGTTTACCCAATTGTATTTAGGCACCCCGGGTTGCCAGTTGGCAGAAAACACCGCGTATTTCATTTCATTCATTGTCAAGTGTGCTCGTTCCTGTTGGTGTCGTCAATCTGGCAACTTGCGTGTGCGTCAAGTCTGAGGAGGAGGGGTGGGGTAAAAAAAACCCTCTCCAATATTTTGACTTTGGACTGCAATACCTAGTTCAACCACTCGGTGTCAATCCTATATACAGCACCTTTAAACCAGAAATGTGCACGCTGCTTTTCTAATGTTCATTGAAGTTTTCCGTGTCTTTTTCCCATGTCACTTGAAATGTTTCTGATTTGAATCGTTGTTACCTAAGGTGAGACACGTGAGGAAAAAATAAACGATCAGTTGTGGGACTATATTCTGTCATAAATCGCACACCATTAATTGCTGAACTTTCTACCGTCCGTTACTGGAAATGAAATGAAATTACTGGTTGATATGTCCTGATCTCAGTAAAGTTTACACGCACTTTTGGTCTGTGAATTAGATCTCGCTCGGGACGAGCGCTGTCTGTGGCGGTTTGGCAAGGACCGGTTCCAGAATTAAATCAACATATTTTATGTTCCGTCCATTGCCAATCACTGCTATCCGAGAGTGAATCCCGCATAAATATGCGGATGTCATTCCCGAAACTTTGCAGGGTGTAGCCTATGTGTCCGAAAAACGAAAGTTTCATACAAATTCTGAATGGATTATACCCTAGAAAGTGCGCAAAGAGCGCTCCCTTTATCACTAAAAAGCGTTACTCATCTTCGTTCATCGTGATCTTACAAAGTTCCATTATAATCAATGAAGCTCTCTAAACTGCACAA